>NC_028644.1:47168993-47314306 GCF_001406875.1 Solanum pennellii
TATATATATATATATATATATATATATATATATGTCATATGTCTACCTGCGTCATGTTATTTATGAGTTGAATAGAGCTAAGGTAAGTGTTTCTTCTTACTCTTTTAAAACTTTTGTTTTGTTAGCATTCCAACTAGCATACTCTTACATTCAATGTACCGATGTCAGTTGGCTTCCATCATATCATGATGCAGACACTGGTAACCACGATCACCATCATCTAATGCCTCGTTGATCCATCTAAGCACTCGGATTCAGTGGTGAGCCTTATTGAATTATGGAGGACACATATTTACTATTTTTCAGTCTTTCTCTTTATAAGAAGTTGTGGGGTCTGTCCCAACATCCATCTTTGTATTATAGTGTCTTCATAAACGGATAGACAGTCAAAAAGTTTAGTTTTGAGTCTCTTATTACTTACATAATAAATATTTTATTGTGATACTTGAGTGAAATTTTGTCCAAGACATTTATTTTATGTTATCTTTTTTAGAATGTTTCTCGCTTTATATTGATTTAAGAATTTTTCTCAGTTAAGTAAGATTGGACAAGGGTCCACTCAAGGTCAGAAATGGTCATTGGGTGTCGGCCATGTCCAGGTGTATGCTTAGGGCGTGACAAACTTGGTATTAGAGCACAGAGTTCAAGATTTCTAGGAGTCTATGAAGTCGTGTCTGTAGAGTCCTAGTTATTGGTGTGAAGCGCACCACGTCTATAATTAGGAGGCTAAAAAATCTAGGAATTCCTCACTTCGTTCATATTCCTTTTCGTGTGTTAGAAATTATCTCTAAAAAGTTTCCCTCTAATTCATATGTGCGCGTGTTTGAGATCATCATGCCTCCACGAAGAGCTGCCAATGGTCGTCCAACTAGAAGGGATGTTGAGGAACCAAAGGTACCTAATGCAACAAACGTGCAACCTTAAGGAGAAGTCACCAATGAAGAATTCTGAGAGGCTTTCCGGATGATAAGCCAAGCGGTGACTAACCAAGTCGGGCAACAACGAGGAGCTCAATAAAAAAGGCTCACACCTCGAGGATTGGTAATTTCTAGGATTGAATCCTCCCATTTTCATCGGTTTGATAACTACGGAGGATCTTGAAAATTTGTGGAAGAGTTGAAGAAGATTTTTGATGTGATGCATGTCATAGTTGATGAAAGATTTAAACTTTTTGCATACCAACTGAAGAATATGGCAGGGAATTTTTTCGATCAGTGAAAGGAGGGCAGAGATGAAGATGCACCGCTTTTGAGTTGGGCTTGCTTTGAAGAAGATTTATTGGGGCATTTCTTTCCTCGATAATTGAAAGAGTCTAAGGTACAAGAGTTCCTTACATTTAAAAATGATTCCTTGAGTGTACTTGGGTATGGGTAAAAGTTCACCCACTTGTCCCGCTATGCTCCTGAAATGGTTGAGGATATGAGGAGCTGGATAAGTTTTCCTGTCGCTGGCTTGGGTCGAGCATCAAGGAAAGAGTGCAGAGCTGCAAAGTTGATTGGCGACATGGACATATCCCGATTTATTGTGTATGTGCAGCAAATTGAAGAAGAGAATTTGAGGGAAAGAGAAGAGTATAGAAGTAAGAAAGCTAATACTAAGAATGAGTCTAGATAGTAGAAGGTTTGTTCAAATCGGCCATAGTTTCAGAAACAAAAAGGTCCTGCACCATCAGCTGCTAGTGCTCCTACACCCAGAAACAAAGCTGAGCATCATGGCCAGAATTCACAGAAACTCAAACCTAGTCCAACACAGTCTCAAGGAAGTGCGACAAAGGGAGGTAGTTCGGCTCCTACATATGCTAAGTGTGGTAGAACGAACCCAGGTAAATGTCTTGATTGCCAGAGCGGTTGCTTCAAGTGTGTTTAAGAGGGTCACTTCATGAGAGAATGCCATAAGAAATGGCAAGGTAGTTGAAATTTGGACAGCAGAGCCCAATCTTCACCAGTTGTTCCACCAGACAGAGCTATACCTACTGGAGCCACTTCTGGTACTGGTGGAGGGGCAAACCGTCTATCTTCCATCACTAGCCGCCAAGAGCAAAAGGTTTCTCTAGATGTTTTCACTGGTATGATTAATGTCTTTACTTATGATGTTTATGTTTTGCTAGACCCGGGAGCAAGTTTATCTTTTGTGATTCCTTCTGTTGCAAGTAAGTTTGAGAATCTTTTAGAAAAACTTTTGTTACCTTTCTGTGTTTCTACACCGATTGGAGAGTTAATTCATCCCAACACCAAAACTTGTTGCAGTTCAGTAATTTTTTAATTGTTTACATGATTAAAAATGAGTTAATGATGAATCTTGTCGAATCCCTATTAGTTGAGTTGTTTGAATGCCCATTCATGTTGACTCATAATTTCCAATTTTTTTTCCGAGTAAGATCTACTGGGTATTGAAGGTATTGATGATCATAAGGGTTTGGGAATAAAACTGTAGAGGTTTAGGAAATTTAGGATTAGAAAATGAGAGAAGAAAGACATTCAAGAGCATCAGGGTTGCACTAGGCGCGACACTCCCCATCTGCACCACAAGCACTGGGCGGCGCACCTGCAGTGCCAGAAAATGATGCCTTAGACCAATTGGTCTGGCGCAGCGCACCCCAAACGAGCCCAAATCAGTGTTTTCACACAGTTTTCATAATTTAGTCTTTTTCAGTCCTTCTATGGTATATTAACCGTCTCCAATGAGTCAAATTTACTTAAAATTATTTCAAAACACCGAGAAATAATTAAAAATATGAATTATAACCTTGAATTCATAATTCATTCAAAGAAAGTAAAGATCAAAGTCAAAGAAGTTAATAGTCAAGTGTAAAGTTAAGAATTAAGTCAAAGCAAAGTTCTTAATGGTTTCAAGAGTCTATACTAAACGTTATAAATTTGTTTTAAGGCTCAAATTTTAAGTTAAAGTAAATAGTAATAAGTTAAAGTCTTCCCTTCAAAGAAATATAAGGGAACTAAGTATTCCCTAAGAGTTGATTAAAACTCAAGTTTTCAAGCGAAGCAAAAAGTAAAGGGTTGAGTTAATTTCCAAAAGTTTTAAGGGAACTAAGTATTCCCTGAAAGTTTATGAATATTTTCACATTTAAGTTAAGAGGAAGTAAGATTTCCCAAATGATATTTGAACAAGAAAGGGAACATTGATTCCAAGAGATCTTTTTAAATCTACGTGTTGAGAAATTATCTCAAGCCAAAGAGGGAAGTTGTTTTTCAAATCATGAGCTAAAGTATATTTTCGGAGTAGTATGGAGAACCAGTGTGGGGATGAGAGTTCATATTAACTCAAGTCTCCATGAATACCATGTAGCCCTCGTAGGTATTAATCAGTCATTACTCTTTAGATGATCAAGAAAATTAATTTAGTGGATCCACTAAGTTAAGGAGTTCTATCTAACAACAAAGTATAGGACAATTTTGGACCTTGGCAAGACGTTGTATCATAACTTAGGCTCATAGTCGTGGTTGTTGGTTAGAAAATCTCCCGCTGAAACTATATTACTTTATATATAAGTAATGTTGAGTTTGTTATTGTATTTTCTTTAACGAACTAAGTGTTTACATTGTTTTACGAGCTTTTATAGATATTGCATATATTCACCTGCTTTATATTTAGTCAAGTTATTCATGAGTTGTGTAGATCCAAGGTAAGTGTTTCTTCTTACTCTTCTCAAGCTTATTTTTTGTTAGCATTCACATACTCATACATTCAAATTACTAATGCATGTTGGCCTTTATTGTATCATGATGCAGATGCATGTAACCAGGATCAGTATCATGCAACGTTTCACTGATCCAGCTAAAAACTAGGAGTCAGTGATGAGGCTCCTTGCATTTCGGAGCACACATTTTTTCTACTTTTTGGACTTTCTTTTAATGGAAGTTGTGGGGTCTATCCAAACATCCAACTTAATCATATAAAGGCTTCATAGAGAGATAGATAGTCAGACAGTGTAGTTTGGAGTCTCTCATTGTTTGCATTACAAATATTCTATTTGGAGACTTAAGTGCCATTTTGGCCAAGACATTGATTATAAGTTATCTTTATGAGATTGTTTCTTGATTTATATTGACTTAAGTCTTCCACTGAGTTAAGCAAGCTAGATCAAAGGTCCGTTCAAGGCCAACAATGGTCATTGGGTTTCGGCCATATCAAGGGGTAGGCTCGGGGCGGCCATATCCAGGGTAGGCTCGGGGTATGACAGTGCTAGCTTTCATACTTCGTACAGTTTCTGATAACACATATTGGCTACATTAAAATAAAATGTAGGGTTTTAGATTTGAATTTCCTTTGGAGGATAGTTTTCTAGAAGTTGCAAGAAGAGTTGAAGAATTGGTGAGTCCTCAAAGCTTTGAGGACGAACCCATTACTTTCATTGTGTCTTTTATGATGTTTCAGACTTTGTATAGTCTGTGTCCCAAGAAATTTTTGTATATTAAGAGTTTAGTACATTTTTTGAGATAAAGAGTTATAAAATATTTCTGTTTGATGTATGATGATACTTTTGATTGTATGGTTTAACAAAGTTTTAAATTTCAACTATTTTATAGTATTTTATATCATGATTATGCTAAGGGGTGTATGAGACCCCTTCAGGATCAAGTGCACCATGTTACGTCTAGGGGTACCCAGGGTTGTGACAAAGTAGGTAACCAGATCATGTTTTAGAAAGGTTCTAGGGCTTTCTCATACCACGTTTACTAGAGTCTTGTTCATAAGTGTGAAGTGCACCACATTAATTAATAGTAAGCTATTAGTTTTTTTAGGAAATCTCACTTCTTCATTCTAATATTTGTGTTATAGAAGTTTAGTTCTAGTAGATCATTCTTCTAATGTGTTCCCTATGGCTTTTCAGGTTATTGCAAACACTAGGGCTAATGCTAGGGGGGATAAGCAATACAATGGAGAGTAATAGGTTCCTATATAAGTTCTTTCTCAAGCTCCATATAACCCTCCATTGAAGAATGTAAATATTGTAGAGTTTAGGGATTCTATGCAGTTGTTGGCTCAAGCCTTGACGGCGCAAGACAATAGGGATGGTGTGGCTTCGGCAAACACAATAAGCAGGACGGCTACTTATATGGTGAGAGATTCTTTGAGGAAGAAAACACCGAAGTTCTATTACTCCAATGTAAAGGAATATCCTCAAGGTTTCATAGATGAAGTGTATAAGGTTCTTGCTATCATGGGATTAACTTCATAGAGAAAGTGGATCTTGCATCTTATAGATCGAGGGATATAGTAAACATTTTGAATAAATGATGGAAAGATAGTAGGTTTTTAGTAGAGGGACCAACAGAGTGGAAGGGCTCAAAGAGGCATTCCTTGATAGATTCTTTCCCTAAGAGTTGAGGGAACTAAGGATGCAAGAGTTCATAAACCTTAACTTAGGGGGTTTTAGTGTGAAGGAGTATTCTCTAAAGTTCAACCAACTATACAAATATGCTCCAACCATAATGGGAGATTCTAGTTCCTATTTAAATTTGGTTTTGATAGGACTGTTCGACTTATTAGTTAATGAATACCGTTCGATGATGCTTATCCCTTGTATGAATATATCTTGTCTCATGGTCCATTCTCAACAAATTTAGGAGCAAAAACACAAGAAAATGACAAGGCATAACCAAAGAACTATAATCGATGATGGTATCGCTTATAGTGCTAAGTTTGATAGGAAATGTAGGCCTAAGTCTAAACAAAGGTATTCTGGTCAAGATCTTTCTGATACCCCTAGGTATGACAAAGAGAAGGGTAGTGGGTCTCCATTTCTCCAGCCTACTATCTCTAAGTGTGGGAGGAGTCATTATGGTAAGTGCATATCCAGCATGAATGGTTGCTATCTGTGTGTAAGGATGGGAACAAAATTAGATATTGCTTGGTACTTAAGACCAAGGGAATAGAGGATAAGAAAGTTACTTCTAGTGGTCTTGATGAATAGTTATCTCATCATTTCCCTTCCGATATGTATTTTTTGAATTAGTAAATTTCCATATTTCTTGGTTTTTGTGACTTGTTATGTTGGACTTAAAATTGTATTAGTATGAATGATATGTAAAATACAATGTGTAGGCTTACTCTTACTGGGGAGATAGTGTGCCTATATAATAAATGTTATTGTGTGTTATGTGTTGCCATGATTTCTTGTAAGCATTTTCATAAAAATTCTTAAGTCTTGTTAGAAATGAATTACTTGTGTTGTTTTCTTCATGTTGTAGTGTATTAAGATGTGTTTCATATAGACATCATGAGATGATTATATGAGAATGCCTTAGTTCATGAGTTAAAATATTCCTTCTAGAATAAATGCTTTTTAAAGAGTGGATTGCATTTGGGCATCATAAGTGCATGTTGAGCTTGTTTTAGCTTAGAGATGTTAGTTTCTCCTTCAATATGAATAGATATATAATCTCATGCACTTTGGGTTGTTATATGTTGTTCCTACACCCTTATTTGGCATTGGATATGTCTAGTTTAGATTTGGCGTTTTCCTCTCTAGTTGTTGAGCAATTAAATGAGTTGCATGCATGATGGGCTGCTAGTCTAAAGTCGTTCCATGAAGAAGTGTTTACAAGAGTCATTCGAGGATGAATTTTCCCAAAAGGGAGATACTGTAACAACACGAATTAAGAGAAAGGAAAAATGTTCATTTCTTAGTCGACTAGGCGATCCGCTGAGTCAAGTAGGCTATCTTCCATGTTTTCTTGGAGATCCACCGAGTGGAGCCTCATCACCTTTTGGCTTGATTCATGATATCCTTCATTCAATAACTTTAGGCGGTCAAAGTCGGGGTCGCAATTCTAATTGGTGAGTTGCTACAGTTGACTCTTCCATTGCCGAACTCGAATCCCTCATCGCTTAAGTCGACTAAGCCGCCAAGTTGACTCACTGCAAAATGAGGCAACTAGTGAGAACATTTGGTGAGTCGCTAAGTTCACTTGGTTAGCTTCAGCGTGCAGATTTGCAGTTTTAAGCTAGAATGTTAAGGGCTTTTAGTTATTTGTCCCTAAATTGATATTACATTGATTTATTCTTCCCTTGTACAATATATAATTGTTTTAGACTTAAATTTTCCTCAAGTTAAGTCGTTCTCCCTAGAATCCAAAGAAAAACACCAAATACTCTCCTCTCAAATATTTCTCTCTCTAGAAAACCCCATTGAAGAAGAAGCTAGGGCTTGACGATAAGGTCAAGAACAAAGACTCCATTGTAAGGTCTTATGCGATGGATAAGGTATGTTTATTTTTTCATCTATGGATCCTTTAACCCATGGATCCCCCTTAGACATTCCCCAATTGTGGATCAAAAACCAAATTCTAACTAGGGTTCCTGTTATGTAAATTGTGGGTATGGTGTGGGTATGATTCTAATATAGTGGAAAATACCTAATTATGATTGGTTTACTTTTTTTAGTCGTATTATGATTAACTTATGTGATTTCTATGGTAAACTCTAGTTCAAATTAATGAATGTGATATTTGTGGGTTGATGCCATTTGAGGTGAAATTGAAGATTTGTTTGTGACCTTTTTGAATCAATGTCATGAGTAGTAATGGTTAAAGGTTAGGAACAAAAAATCATGAATTGAGATTAACCTAATTGAATATGAATGATCGTTACATGTAAAGTTGAATTTAAACCTTTATGATTAACTGTGACTAGATTGCCTAGTAATGATATATGTGGTCAAATAACCTTGAAATCTAGGTATAAAGAAGATATTTTGAAACAAACTTTGAGTTTAAGGTTGGTGATCATGATAGATAGAGATTTAAGGTAAAGCTAATGTGAATAATTATTGATGTCAAGGCTTTGAGAGTAAAGTCTAAAAGAAATAGAAGTCTAACAGGTTGGATTGTGTGAAAGGCCTATACTAACCAAACCTACCCTATAAATGCTTGTTAGTTGAAACTCATTAGTAGAGCAAGGACTGATTGCAAAGGACATCCTTCCATGAGAGATGAGGGTTAAGCAAGTCTTAATAAGTGAATCATGGGGTGTATGCTTGGCTCCAAGTGGATATATACAATGAGATGGAGCGTCACCCAAGAGAGTGCTCGAGCTCCAAATAAAAAGGAAAATCATACGTAGGATATGTGAGGACTATACAAGGAGAACTCTTACGTAGTAGAGTGTGGGTTTTCGCAAAGTTAGGTCTCATGAGATGGGATCCTTCACATAATTGAGTCAAGGTTCCTAGTAGTAATAACCATATCAAATGAACTTATACATATGTAAGAAGCATCTCATAAGGTTCAAAGCATAATGAACTACGACTTACATTATAAAGTTAATCATACTTTTCAAGAAGGTAAATGAACTTTCACATGCTTAAGATATTATATCCTAGGGTCCATGTGAAGAATGGACTTTGACATACTAGAAGTAGTATCTCATAGGGTTTAATCTATAAATAAAGTAAGATGTGCTTAAAAAGATACCTCATAGTGTTCTGAAGTTGAAGAGAAAAACTAGGTTCCAAAGCAAGAATCATTAGTAAGAGTACTTAAAAGTGGTACTTAGATTATTAATTAGTATAATAGGATTCTATGATTGCCTTGCAAAAGTATGAATTAGGGTTGCTAGAGAGAATGAGTTGATATAGGATAGGGCAGTAGTTGCCTTCCTTGCTATAGTTGACTTAATAGGGGAGATTCTCTTACATATAAGATTTAAGCTAATAATGATGCCAAGGAAGGGGGAATATGAATAGGATGTCTTCAAGTTTATGCTTAGTGGGAAGGGTAGTATTGATTGCCTTTCTTGTATTGTACAAGTGCGATTTGAGGTTACCGAAAAATATAGTGCCCTTCGTATAGAAAGGCATATATATTTAGATCACGTATATAAACCATTATTAAGATGACCAAGAAGGAATATGTGGCTTGTGTGATATTATGGGATTCTATTCTTGATTTTCACTTGTACGCTTTTAAGGTTACTTGAGAATGGTGTTGTTATGGTATGCATGACTAAGAGTCAATTATGCTTATCTGATGCTTATGGTGAAGAATTTTCTTATTACAATTAGTATGTACTCTTATGTTCATTAAATATATATTCTGTTGACTTATGATTATATTATGCTTATGTGACATTAGGCTTGTGATAATGTTATGATGTCTTATGCTTATGTATTTTGTGGACAAAACATTTTGAGATACTGTTATAAAGTGCTGATAGGTATTATAGTTGGTACATTTTGTATTAATACATATTTCCTACATTATATCAAATGTAGGGTTTCAAAGTTGAGTTTCCTTTGGAGGATAGTTTTCTAGAAGTTGCAAAAAGAGTGGAAGAATTTAGTCCTCATAGCTTTGAGGAATAACCCATTACACTCATTATGTCTTATGTTTTAGACTTTGTATGGGCTGAGTCCCAAGATTCTTTTTTTATTTCAAGAGTTTAATAGATGGTTTGAGACAAAAGAGTTAGAAAAGACTTCTGTTTGCTTTATGAAAATATTTTTGATTGTATGGTTTGAAGAATATTTAGATTTCACATACTTTTCTAGCATCCTCTGTTATGATAATGCTAAGTGTTGTATGATATCCCTTCGGGGTCAAGTACGCCATGTTACTTCTACGGTGTGCCCCTAGGTAGTGACAAAGTGGGTATCAGAGCACAATGTTTAGAATGGTTCTAGGATTGTCTCAAACTACATCTTGTTAAGTCTTGTTCATAAATGTGATGCGTGCCACATTTCTAAATAGGAGGCTATTGGATATTTAAGAAATCTTACGTCTTCATTCTTTAAATCGTGTCATAGAAATTTAGTTATAGTAGATCCTTCTTCTAATGTTTACCTTATAGCTTTTAGGGGTATGGAAAATATTAGGGCTAATGCTTGGAGGGATGAGGAAGACGATGGAAAACAAGAGGTTCCTCTCAAGGATCCAAACCAAACTCCTCCTCAAGCTCAAAATAACTCTCCGGCGAAGAATGTAACTCTTGTGGAGTTTGGAGCTTCTATGCAATTGTTGGCTCAAGCCTTGACGGAACAAGCCAATACGGATGTTTTGGGTTCAGCAAACCCAATAAGGGGGATGGATACTTCTAGGGTGTGAGAATTTTTTAGGATTGAACCTCCGGAGTTCAATGGCTCCAATATGGAGGAAGATCCTCAAGCTGTAGTATTTGAGGTGCATAAGGTGCCTGCTATCATGGAATTCATTTTGGTAGGGAAAGCGGAGCTAGCCTCATACCAATTAATGGATGTAGCACAGATGAGGCATAAACAATGGAAAGATAGTAGGTTGATAGGAGACGGCCCAATTGAGTGGGAAGGTTTCAAACAGGCATTCCTTGATGGGATCTTTCTCTTAGAGTTGAGAAAAATTGAGATACAAGATTTCATAAAACTTAAGCAAGAAGATTTAAGTGTGAAGGAGTATTCTGTTTAAGTTCGCCCAACTATCCAAATATGCTTCAACCCTAGTGGAATATTCTATGGCCAAGATGAATAAATTTGTGATGGGAATGTCGGACTTAGTAGTTAATCAATGTCGTATGGCAATACTTATCCCTAGTGTGAATGTTTCTCATCTCGTGGTGCATGCTCAACAAATTGAGAAGCTAAAACGTACAAAAATGAAAAGGGATACCAAAATAGCTAGAACCAATGATGGGAATTTTTCTAATGCTATGCATGACCAAGAGAAGGGTAGTAGTTCTCCATTTCTCAAGTCTACTTGCTCCAAGCGTGGGAAGAGTCATTATGGTAAGTGCCTAGCCGGTATGGATGGTTGCTATGGGTGTGGTAAGAATTGGCTCAAAAATAAGAGATTGTTCGTTTCTAAAAGCTAAGGGAAGGGAGGATAAGAAAGTTACCTCTAGTGGTCTGGAAAAAAGTGATTAAAATAAGAATATATTTTATGCTCTCCAATCTAAAGATGATCAAGAGTTGTCTCCTCGTGTCCTTTCCAGAATGTGTTTCATACATTAGTAAATTTCTCGATTTCTTGTCTTTTGTGAATTGTTATTTTAAACTTGAATTTGTATTTAGTAATAATGATACTTAGAAGAGCATGTGTAGGGTTACTCACAAGGTGGAGATAGTGTGCATATGTAATAAAGGTTATTATGTTTTAAGTGTTGACATAATATCCTTGTATGTATGTTCATGAAAATGCTTAGGTCATGTGAGAAATGACTTATGTGCATTGTTTTTTTCGGTCCAAACCCATCGGTGTCCCCCTAAACTTGCAACCAATTTTAACTTAGACACCTAAATTAGGCGATGTTCATTTTAGACACCTCATGTAGGGTTCTGTTATATCACTTTAACACTTTCTGACAACAAACAAAAAAGTAAAGGAGAGTGTAATGCACTCGCTGATGACATGGCAAACAACCAACTAAATAATAACATGTGTTATTTTCAGTTAAAAATAATTATAAAATCTATGTAGTAAATAAATTAAAAATATTATTGTTAGAAAATCATTTACTTCATTACACTCAAAATTTCTTTTGTACTTTTCAAAAAAAAAATTCTTTTGTTTTCCTATTTTTCATATTTATTCATCATCTTTGTTTTTGGTATTGTTTTTCGGAAAGAAAAGAGGGAAAGGAAGAAAGAAGGAAAGAATAAATTTGAAATATGGGTGTTGGCATCAATTTTTCCAGCAAAAAATGGAGGGAGGTGATAGTAGATTTAGATATGTAATAAAATGAAGAAAAACAAAATGACTTAAAACGAACTTGAATAAAAAATTTGACCTCCATTGAAGGAATTTAAGCTTGGAAAATAGATAGGGGTGGTGTCTTGAAAATGAAGAAGAAGAAGAGAAAATATAATTAAAAATGGCTTAATTTGTATCACACTCACTTTGACATGTCAGCAAAAAGTGTCAAAATGACACAACAGAGCCCTACATGAGGTGTCAATAATGAACATCGCCTAACTAAGGTGTCTAAGTGAAAATGGGTGCGAAATTTAAGGGGTCACTGATGGGTTTGGCCTTTTTTTTTTATGTTGAGCAGAGTTTTATATATACATGATGAGATGATTATGTGAGCATGCCTTACTTTTGGAGTTGAAGGATTCCTTCTTGAATAAATGTTTTTTTAGAGTAAATTGCATTTAGGCACCATGAGTGCATGTTGAGCATTTTTTAGCAAGGAGATGTTAGTTTCTCCTTGAATATGAGTAGATATAGAATTTCATGCATTTTGGGTTGTTAGATGTAGTTCCTACTCCCTTGAGTTGCATTGGATATGTTTATCTTGGATTTGGAGTTTTCCTATCTTGCCTACGAGAATATAGATAAGTTGCATGCGTAATGGGATTCTAATCTAAAGTTCTTTCTCTAAGAAATATTTTGAAGAGTCATTCGAGGACGAATTTTTCTAAGGGGAGATATTGTAACATTGTATTAAGAAAAAGGTAAAAGCATTCACTTCTCAGTCTACTAGGCGATCCGCCGAGTCGATTATGCGATTCTCCAAGTGGAGCCTCCTCGGATTTCTGCTTTATTTTTTATGTCCTACATTGTGTAACTTTAGGTGAGCCAACTCGAGCTCTCAGTTCCAGTCGGCGAGTCGCCATAGTCAAATACCCGATTATTGATGACAATCCCCCATCACTTAAGTTAATTCAGCCCCCAAGTGGAATCACTATAAAATTAGGCGAGATGAACGCATATTTGGTGAGGCACCAAGGGCCCTTGGCGATCTTTGGCATGAAAATCTACAGTTATAAGTTACAATTTTAGGGGTTTTTAGTTATTTGTCAATAAATTGATACTACATTGGTTTATTCTTTCCCATCAAAGTATATGATCATTTTAGACTCAAGTTCCCTAAATTTAATTTATTCTCCCTAGAATCCAAAGAACCCCCAAATACTCTCCTCTCTAATATTTCTCTCTTTAGAAAACCCCATTGAAGAAGAATCTAGAGCTTGTAGCTAAGGTTAAGAGCAAAGGCTCCATTGCTAAAGGCTTGTGCTAGGGAATTGATGAAGACATGTTTAGATTTTAATCTATGGGTCCTTTCAACCATAGATCCCCCTTAGTAATTACCTAATTGTGGATCAATAACCCAATTCTAACTAGGGTTCTTCTTAAATTATGGGTATGATTCCAAACTAGCGGATATTACCTAATTATAATTGATTTAGCTTTGTTTAGTGATATTATGATCAATTCATGTGATTTATATGGTAAACCTAGTCTAAATTGATGAATGTAATATTTTTGAGTTGATGACATTAGAGGTGAAATTGATAATTCGTAACTAACCTTCCTGAATCAATGTCATAAGTAGTAACGATTCAAGGTTAGGAACAGATAACCATGAATTGAGCTTAACATTATTAAATATGATTGTTCATGACATGTAAAGTTGAATTTGTAACTTTATGGTCAATTGTAACTAGAATCACCTAGGAATGAAATATGTGATCAAAATACCTTTAAATCTAGGTATAAAGAAGAGATTTGGAAAGAGACCTTGACAGAAAGGTTGATGATCATGATAACTAGTGATTTAAGGTAAATCTAATGTGAATAATCATTGACCTAAATGCTTTGAGAATAAATTATAAAAGGTAATAGAAGTCTAATAGGTTGGGTTGTGGTTAAAGATTTATACTCACCAAACCTACCCTATAAATGCTTATTAGATGAAAGTGATTGAATCACTTGAGCATGGATGATTGTCAGGGACATCCTTCCATGTGAGATGAGTGTTAATAAAGGTTTAAAAAGTAAATCTTGGGGTGTATGCTTGGTTCAAAGTGGATGTTGACAATGATATGGAGTGTCACACATAAGAGGGTTTGTTCTATATGTAGAAAGGATAACCACACCTAGTTGATGTGAGGACTATCCAAGTTTAAGGTTGAATTGATAAATAGTAGAGTGTCGATTTTCCAGAAGTTCGGTACTATAATATGGTATCCTTCACATAGTTGACTCAAGGTTCCTCATAGTAATCTCGATGTCAAATGACTTAGACATGCTTGAGAAGCAT
Source organism: Solanum pennellii (assembly GCF_001406875.1). Lineage (NCBI taxonomy): Eukaryota > Viridiplantae > Streptophyta > Magnoliopsida > Solanales > Solanaceae > Solanum > Solanum pennellii. The sequence goes on from NC_028644.1 coordinate 47,182,965, forward strand.
CTCATAAGTTTCAAAGCATAATGAACTAAGACTTACATGATAAATTAACTCATAGTGTTCAAGAAGGTAAGTGGACTTAGACATGCTTAAGATAGTATCTCTTAGTGTCCATGTGATTAATGAACTAACATACTAGAAGTAGAATCTCATAGGGTTAAATCTATAAATGAACAAGGTTCCAAACCAATAAGTATTAGAAAGAGGACCTAGAAATGGTACTTACCTTGATTAGTATTATAGGATGCGATGGTTGTATTTCACAAGTATGATTTAGGGTTACTAAAGAGAATGAGCAGAGATAGGATGGGGACATAGTTTCCTTCCTTGATATATTTGACTATAGGGGAGATAATTCCTTAGTTATGAGAGTTAAGCCATTAATGAGGCCAAGGGAATTTTAATATAACTAGGATAACTTCAAGGTTATACTTAGTGCGAAGGGTAGTATGAGATACCTTTCATGTATTGCACAAGTGTTGATTGACGTAACCTAGAAGTATGTTTCCCTTATGGTATAAAAGCTTATATATTTTGACCATGTATATAGAACATGATTAAGATAACCAAGAAGGGATACATGGCTTGGGTGGTATTATGGGACGCTATTTTTGGTTTGCACTTGTAAGCTTTTGAGTTTACTTTAGAATGGTGCTATTATGGTATGGATGAGTAAGAGTCAAATATGCTTGTATGATTCTTATGATAAAGAATCAGCTTATTATGATTATGATGTATCTCCTACGCTCACTAAATATGTCTTATATTGACTTATGATTATATGATTCTTATGGTGGATATTATGCTTATCAATATGTTGTTATCTTTAATGCTCTTATGTCTTGGGTTGATTAACTATTTTTAGATGCTCTTTTGAAGTTGTTATAGCTTCCACACTTGGTACATTTGTTACTAATGCATATTGCCTACATTCTAATCAAATGTAGGGTTTCAAAGTTGAGTTTCCTTAGGAGGATAGTTTTTTAGAAGTTGCAAGAAGAGTTGTGGAATTTGTGAGTCTTCATAGCTTTGAGGACAAACCCATTACTTTCATTATGTCTTTTATTTTTTTTAGACTTAATGTGGGATGCGTCCCAAGGGTTTTTTTTATTTCAAGAATTTAAAACATGGTTTGAGACAAAGAGTTAGAAAAGACTTCCATTCGGTTTATGAAAATATTTTTGATTATATGGTTTAAAGAAGAAACTATATTTCCCCTACTGTTCTAGTATCTTATGTCATGATTATGCTAATTGTTGCATGAGACCCCTTCGGAGTCAACTATCGCATGTTACGTCTAGGGGGGTACCCTAGTCATGACTGTTTCTCAAGAATAACATCAAAATTAATCGCAACATAAGGAGTTATAAAGGATAAACTAACTCATGAATCTTAAAAAGCATAAACATCAATGTTAAATACTTGGATCTTACCAGTGACAACATATGGTGAATACTCTTGTTCTTAGCGACTAGAGAAAACATACAAACAATTTTCTACTCCACCTGCCCCTAAGTAGCTCCTCTAGATACGACTTTGTTTGGTGGAGCAACTGAAGAAGACTAGACTCTTGTGTCCCCACTTACCATTACCCTACATGCTTTTAGGACTCTCTCTCATAAAATGTCCACTCTTACAACACTTGTAAAAACCATTGGATCCATCACATAACACCCTTGAGTTGCTCCAACCATACTTAGCACATGTGGAACGCTTACCACCCCTTTGTGCCACACTACCTTTTAAATTTGTAGGTCTAGCTCTGAAATTTTGGGTACTCTAATTCTGGAACTCACCTCTGTTTCCTGGAGCATATGCACGAGTAGATGATGGACTAGGTCCCTTTTGTTCTTCTTGGAAGGAAGACCCATTCACATTACTGTTCTGTTGCCCGCACTCATTCCATGTTGTCTTAGCCCTCTTATTCTTAATCACTTCTCTATCCCTCAGGTTGTCCTCTTCAACTTGTTGCACATGGATCATTAGCCTTGCTATTTACATATCCCTAATCAGCATTGTTGCCTTGCCTTACTTGCTGGAAAGATGAGACAATCCAGCAACGAATAAACTCATCCTGATCCTCATGTCATTAACCATATCCGAGTCATAGCGGGAAAGTTGTGTGAACTTCATACTATACATAAAAATCCTAATTAAAAGCGAGAAACTCTCATACCTTTGCTTCTCTCAACTCTCGGAGAAAGAAATGCCTCAAGAAAGCCTCTTCATATAAATTTCAAGTCATAAATGGTGCACCCTCAGTTTGATTCCTCTTCGATTGATCAAACCAGATTATTGTAACACCATTCATTTGGTATGCAACTAGTTCCACCCTCTCAACATCAGCAACATACATAAACTCAATGACCTATTCAAGATTTTCAACAAAGTTTTCTAGATCCTCAGTAACACTTGAACAACTGAAGCTTGGAGGGTTCATCCTTAAGAACTCACTAATCCTCAAAGTATTATCCACTTCTTGACGATTCTCTCTATGTTGCCCAACTTGGTTGGTCACAACTTGTCTTAACAATTGGATGGCCTCACAGAACTCAACATTGATGACCTTTCCTTGGGTTTGCACTTCTGGTGCATTAGGTACCCCTTGTTCATGTGGTTCAACATTACTCCTAGCGGGACGACCTTTGACAACTCTTGCTGGAGGCATGATTTTAAAGACACGTGCAAGCACGAATTAGAAAAAACTTTTTAGAGATAAAACTCAACACAAGATATGAATATGAAAGAATTGCCATAGTTTCTAAATGTTGCAACCTCTTACTTATAGATGTCGTACGCTTCACACCGATAATTAGGAATATATACACACGACTTCTTACAATTCATACTGATAATTAGGAATATAGACACGACTTGATACACTTCATAGGACTATTGAACTTTGTGTTTTGATACCACGTTTGTCACGCCCCAAGCCTACACCCTGGATGGTTCTCGCATCTTGGCCCTAAGCATACCCTTGGACTAACTTACTTAATCAGTGGAAAATTAAATTGATAGAAAATGTACCTATATAAAATCTTAAATAACATATTTTAATCGATAAAATAAGAATTTTTTGAAATAACATTAAACTTAGGCAAAAAGGAAACTAAAGTTTCAAAATAAGCCAATAACAAGATAATTACAAATGAACTAACTAGCTATCTATGAAGCCTCTAAAAATCTGAGATGGACGTCGGGACAAAACCCACAACATCCTAATGTACTAAATATTGAAAAGAGATTAAAAAAGGGGTCCTTTGGAAGAAATGAGGCTCACCAACAACTCTTAAGCACAACTAGAATCAACGATGCAGTGGGTACTGATCCTGGTTACCTATATCAGCATCATGAAGCGATGCAGGCCAAATGGCATCAGTACACTAAATGTACTATCTTGCGAGGGGAATTTTAAAACAAGACATAAGCTTGAAAAGGGAACTGAAAGAATCAATTTGGTCGGAACTAAACTGGACTGAATTGAACTATTTTCAATATAAAGCAGCAATATTAATACAATACAAATTAAAGCTTTTAAGACATAGATAACAACTTTGTGTATTTAGAAATACAATAGTAACTCTATGTGTATGCGAAGATAAAATATAACTCTGTATGTATATAAAAATACAAGTAACTTTGTGTAGATAATAATACAAATATTTTTGTGAGAGTTTTTCTAACGGACAACAATCATTTAAGAGCTATTGTGATGATACAATATTTTTCTTCACCCTACCAGGACCATCTCATACTTTGCCGAAGGTATAAAACCTGAATACGAAGTGGATCCTCTAGTCTATGCTAAAAAGCACTAAGGAATCATCTAAAGTATGACCCTTTTCTGCCTATGGGGGCTCCTTGTTTTATGGGGGCTGGGATTTTCTAAAATCTCCACCATATCGGTGCTCAATACTGCTCACAAAATGTAAAAGATCAATTGTTTAAAAACATAACATTTTGGTTTCAGATAATTTCTCAAAACTTTGAGCTCTCTTGGAAATCAAAGTTTACTCTCTTTCTTAATTGTGAAATCATTTACTCTTGACTAAGAAAACTATCCAAAGGCTCTTTGGAAATATTAGTTTCATTTCTTGTTTTAATGTTAAAACACTTTATTCGTTGAGAACACTAATACATATATTCTATTTTGAAGAAATTAATTTTAATATATACTCTTTACTAAACTCAAACCTCAGGTCTTAAAATAAAGATAAAATAGAAGACTTTTGGAAGACTATATGAACTTCTTTTTACATGACTATTAACTTCTCTTGATTTGATTCTGAACTTTCCTCGAATTTAATTGTGGATTCAAGGATTCTCATTTGTGATAAGAAAGATTTCATGATGTTTAGGATTCTTTTTAGATAGTTAAACATGACAAAAGATCATGAAGTCACTGTCTAGAATCAAGTCAGCAATGTAGAGATACATTTAATTATTTGGTTGCCAATAAATTTTTAGGCAAAAGGGTCCGTGACCGCTCAGCGACGAAAAGAAAATTTTCCAATCCTGAGGAACAGGTACCTAGATTCGCCTGACTTGTTCTTTCTTAGTTTTCTAAGGCTAATTTACCTAAACTCGATTCTTTCTCTCAAATTCTTATTAGATTCGTATACCAAGTATCTATACACAATAATATAAGTAAAACAACTCAAGGAAACAACACTATAACCTTTAGAACTCGTCAATCTCAACCAATGTTCAAGAACGAAAGCAATTCAAGAACACACATCAAGAACATTCAAACTTCCATTTTTTTTAGGAAGACTTCACACTGAAATAAACATGTTTGGAACATGGGTGAATGAACCTAGAATTATGAAAGTCTCACACACCTCGTAGGGATCAACCCTTGGTGAAATCTTCATGCATAACTTAAAGGATTTGGTGATTCCTTGCTTCTTCCCATGTTTTCTTCTCGTATTTTCTCTTCTCTAAAAACCCTAAATTATTTTGATAAAGGGTAAAATGAATCCAATCAGTTTTTTCATGACCGAAACCTAGACCCCATACGAGACCGGCGTCGTTGACCTCTCAGATGTCGCAGACAAGCCTACATACATCATTCTTACTTCATCTAGGTTAATTTTAGCGGAAAATTTGAACTTTTTGTTTTCATATTTCATGCTAAACATCTTAAACTTAACATCATAGGCGTTCACAAGTCAACCATCAAATATAGAGGTACTCAAATTAAAGAATCAGTTCAAAATTTTACTAAACATATTTTTGCAAAAACGACATCAATACAAAGTCTGAACAAAAGCGGAAAGAAACACTAGTGGGACATGATCCACTAGATATAGCCTACATCTAAGCTAGATAATAACGGTAGACATCCTCGAAAGCATGAGGGCCTACCAAGTTCGGATGAAAGCTCCACGTTCGGATAGCTGTAATGTCAACCTGTAAGCTCTAGCGTCCACCTGTGCCTGCACCTAAAATTGTAGAATTGTATGGGATTAGTACACACTTGTACTAAGAATGGGTATATTCAAGCACACACCAAGAACATATCTTTCCTAACAACATGATTATGGAAAGACAAGTTAGTGGACATGCCAAATTGGGATTAGGAAGGTTAGTGAGCTTTCCAAATTTGGATTAGGAAAATGAGTGAACTTTCCAAATTTGGATTAGAAAAGTCATGCCATGAGAGTAACACGCATCATCATACTTATCATATTGCATATAGCACATAACATATTGCATATAGCACATAACATTTTTCATATCATTCGTTCATAAGCCATGAGACCTTAGAATCGTGGACTTGAAATCAAGACCTCCCAAAATGAGGGCTCAACATATGGGACCTTAACTAGGGAGCGTTCTTTAGAAAACACAGAGTCTGCTTCATTCATTTATACGTACTTCATTTCTTTTCATTCATAGTCTAGTGTGAAAACTAGCTATACCTAGGATGTAGTTTAAGACTTTCATCGGTTCGCTGTGCAATGATCAAGAATGACCTAGTGTCATTACTTGAGTCTAGCTCACTTGTTGATTATCCTATCCTAACACCTTTGATATCATTCATTTCATTATGTGCATCATTTGAAGCTGGCCTCATTCATTCATGGGGAACTTTAACTTTAACCGATATAGACCATGTGATCATTATGAAATCCAGTGTCTCCCCCACACCGAAGAGAAGTCGAATCACTGGCCAAAGTGACCCAAAACATGCTAGCGTTCATGGGAATTGAACCCCGCCAGCTCCCTATATTGGCAGTATAGGTTCGAATACTATGAAATATAAGGAGACACATACCCGGCATGCCAGATAGTTTCATATCATGAGAATTACGTGAACCTCCACCTTTCTCGATCGAAAAAATCACCGCTCATAGCTAGTCTATCTGTGCTCACTATAAAGTTCCATTACATTCAACTCATACGTGATGGAAGTTGGCTTCTAGTATGATCACATCATAGCTCAATAGGTGATTTCTCATCTCATCATTAGTATTAAGTGTGTTAATCTCAATACTTTCATTAGAGTGTTCACTGAGACTGGTCTCTTCATTAACTTTACACTCTCATAGGTGAGTACATTTTGGTAACATTTACTTAGGCTTATTTGAAATCTAATTTTTTACATTAGCCTCATATCATGTTGTCACCACATTCATTAATATTAGCACATATTCTCTTCATAATTACTTACCCCTTTTTATGTGAATGTTCATTTCATCATATGCCAATGCACTTGGCCATTTAGTGTGTTTCACACTCTTAACCCTTATAGGGTTTCATCATTCATTGTTCATTTCATCATTTCATTGTTCATTTCATAATTTCATTGTTCATTTCGTCATGTACCGATGAACTAGGCCATTTAGTGTGTTATACACTCTTACTTAACCCTTCAAGGGTTACATCATTTGATTTCATACATCTTAGGTTCACTTATTTTTAAACGTATGCTAGACTTATGGGTCTATACATACAAGCCATGAGGTTTTGTTCATAGTTCGTTTAAGTGATTCATATCTATCTAAAATTATGTGGTACAACACTTAAGTATCCCTTATGTATGCCAGTATCTCAATTTTGATCTAAGTAGATAGCATTATTCTTGAATATTTAATTCATGTATGACTTATGTCTCAATACGGAATTTGGGCAAGGGAACCCGGTTTGAAACCCTTGGACAACACTTACATGTTTCATTTATTTTATTTTGGTCCACACGGCTTGGGGACCCAAGATCAAGCCCCAACACCTTCAATTTCTTTTAATTTCTTTTCATTACATTTACTCTTTCTTGGCCGAGGGGTTGTTGGATCGGACCCCCACAGCCCCTTTTTATTTTAATTTAATTTCCATGGATTCTTCGAGTTGACTATGAGGTTGTGGGATCGAATCCCCAAAGCCTGACTTTATTTTTCATTTAACTCTTCTTTTCCACCTAGAAGTCGTGGGTTCGCTTCCCACGCCTCACACTTATTTTCTCCTCTTTTTTCCTTAAGCTTGACATAGAGGTTGTGGGTTCGAATCCCACTCCTCTCATTTCTTATTTTCATACTTTATTTCCAGCCAAGACCATGGTTCAAATACCCATCACCACATCCCTTTTTAATTCACTATTTTCATGATTTTTTAACATGGTAAGGTCACAGGTTCAACCCTCCAGGACCTCACTAGTTTTAATTCATTTTTCACAACATTTTGAACCCTCTTAACTTGACCAAAACACATCCTTTGAAACTTCAAATTTTTTTTGCAGCCTATTTTCTCACTTCTTTAACATTAAACGTTTAGACGTTTTAAGTAGTTTTTAGTGAGTTCTTAGGTGCATTTTCAAGATTTCATTTGATAAAGAATCGCACTCCAATAAGCATATTTACATAACTTATGAACATCACGATTTACATAAAGATGTGTACATAGAATATATAAAGATCTAACATCACATTTTAGTTCCTTAAACCCGAGGCACATAATTATGCTTCACAATGCACAAACGTACACATAGTTTCGGATCACATAGGTGAACCTTCATACGATGTCAAACACACATACATGAACATATTCATAACAAAAACACAGCACACGCCTAATATCTACAAGCAAACGTATCCAACCTCCGAATTATTGGGAGCTAGTGGCAGGGACATGCATCGGGGAACAACCCTATTTTTCGGATTAAATATACTGAACCTTAGGGGTCTATTGGGAAAGGGACAAACAGAGATTAGAAACCATACCTTTTTGACGTTCAAACCTCGACTTGATGCCAAAAAAATTTTCCAAACACACTTCCAACACCAAAAGTCCAACACCCAACTCGACGGAAAACCTTTTCTTTGCCTACGTGATTGATTAACGTTTGGTATTCTTATATTTTCGTGTGAGGGATTCAAGTGTGAAGAACCTTGGTAAATTTTTTGTTCTTGAATGTTATTTGGCAGAGAGAAACGTGAATGGGAAAAGAGAATGATCGTGAATGTTGAGGAGATGGACGTGAGAGAGTAAGAGTTTTATTAGGCTTAGGAGTCTTGTTTAGGACTTAGTCATAAAAAGTTTTATTAAATGATAAAAAATCTGATTTCCCTTTTATTTTAAATAAGATAATAATAATGAATATTAATTAATTATATTAATTTACCAACTTAAATCAAAACAAATTTAATTCATTGCTTCCACCTAGGTTCGAACCCGGGTGGAGCAAGACTACACACTAATGGCCAATTTTCTTCCCTCTCTCCCAAAATACCCCTCCACCTTATTTATTAAATAATTAATTATATATTTACGGTAATTACCATACTACCCTTAGACTGAAAAAAGACCATTTTACCCCTAGACTCTCCAAACTTAAGATTTCCCCTTTTTAAGTCTGGTAAAGACTCATCCGAGTAAATCTTCATATTCGGGAGCCCTACATGGCTGGACCCAACCTTACCTAGCTCAACTAACTCCCCAAGTTAGTTGGCTTGTCTGTCATAAGGGTTCAGAGGTCTGGTTCTATGTGCATCAATCCGTGTGAACCCGGTCTAATCGTAGGCGTTATAGGCACATTAAACATCATTTGCCATAGCCGTTTTTAGGGTTGTTACATTATCACCCCCCTTATGAACATTCGTCACCAAATGACACTACTAACAATTTCTCGTAACTCCTGTCATATCATAACATAGTTATTATACACAATCAAGCAATAGCAACAAACAATGGAGAGATAAGGAAACTTAGACTTAAGAGTAGTCTTATCTCAAGAGCTAAAAAGATGGGGGTAGCCGGATCTCATATCGGCCTCGGCCTCCCACGTAGCAGCCTCAAAAAGATGATTTCTCCATAATATCTTCACTTTGGCAATCTCTTTCTTCCTCAGTCGCTTGAGCTGTCTTTCTAAAATCTCAACAGGTACCTCCTCATAGGACAAATTTTCATGAACCCCCAAAACTTCAACTGGTAGAATCGATGCTGGATCCCCTAGGCACTTCTTTAACAAAGAGACATGAAAGACTGGATGAACAGAAACTAGTTTCGTGGGCAATGCCAATTCATAGGCCACCTCTACCACACGCTGTAGGATCTTATATGGCCCAACATACCTGGGACTCAACTTCCCTTTCCTGCCAAACCTTACCACCCCCTTCATAGGTGATATCTTCAAATAGACTTGGTCACAAACATAAAACTCTAAGGGCCATTTTCTGTCTGCATAAGACTTCTGCTGACTATAAGATGTAGTCAACCTGTTCCTAATCACTCTGACCTTCTCTAAAGCCTGAATGATCTCTGGACCCAATATGTATAACTCTCCAACCTCAAACAACCCAACTGGAGACCTACACCTTCTACTATACAGAGCCTCAAACGGTGCCATCGCAATGATGGAGTGATAGCTATTACTCTACGAGAACTCTATCAAAGGCATATGGTCGTCCCAACTACCCTTGAAGTCAATCTCACACGCCCTAAACATGTCCTCCAATGTTTGAATTGTATGCTCTGTCTGCCCATCAGTCTGAGGATGAAAGGCAGTACTACGCTTTAACTGTGTGCCAAAGCTCTTCTAGAAAAATCTCCAGAAATGTGAAGTGAACTGGGCTCCTCTATCAGAAATGATAGACAAAGAAATCCCATGCCATCTCACAATCTCATCAATGTAGAGTCTCGCATTATCCTCGGCTCTGTAAGTAGACTTCATAGGGATAAAATAGGCAGACTTAGTCATTCTGTCCACAATAACACATATGGAGTCATGCTGTCTTCTAGTCTTCGGAAGACCAACCACGAAGTCCATATTAAAGGAGTCCAATTTTCAAGTTTGAACCTCAATAATCTGAGTAAGACGACCAGATTTTAGATGTTCTTCCTTAACCTGTAGACAATTAGTACACTTGGCCACAAAATTTGCAATGTCCTTCTTCATGCCATCCCACCAATAGATCTGTTTAAGATCATGATACATCTTGGTGGAACATGGATGTATGGAATATCTTAAACCATGGGCCTCTGCAACGATCCAGGTCTGCAAATCATTCACATTTGGTACACACAGCCTGTTCTTGTACCTCAGTATGCCATCATCTCCCACAACAAAACACTCATTCATCTGAACCAACACTGAGTCCTTCATCTCCATCAACACAGGATCAAGATCCTGACCCTCATTGACTTCAACTACTAAGGATGATTCAGAACTAGGATTAACTGAAACACTCCCACTAGTAGAGTCAAGCAACCGCACACCCAGTCTGGCCAGTCTATGTATATCTTTCATAAATTCCTTCTTATCATCCTCAACGTGGGTTGTACTTCTCATGCTTATCCTACTCAAAGCATGATCTACAACATTAGCCTTACCTGGATGTTAGTGGACATTCATGTCAAAGTCCTTCCACAGCTCCAACCATCACCGATGACGTAGATTCAACTCTCTGTGTGTGAACATGTACTGGAGACCCTTGTGGTCTATGAACACATCGACATGCACTCCCTACAAGTAGTGCCTCCACAATTTCATTGCAAACACCACAACTGCCAACTCTAGGTCATGAGTGGGATAATTCTTCTCATGAACCTTGAGCTGTCTGGACGCATAAGCTATCACCTTACCACCCTGCATAAGAACACAACCCATACCAAGCCTAGATGCATTAAAATAAACAGTGTAATTCTCACCACACTTACGCTAAGTAATCACCGGGACTGAAGTGAGTCTGTCCTTGAGCTCCTGGAAACTCTTCTCACAAGTCTCCGTCCATTCCAAATTGGTGAGGCAACAATGGAAGAAAAACCCTCCACAAACCTGCGGCATTAACAAGCCAATCCCAAGAAGCTACAGATATCTATGGGAGTAACAGGTTTTGGCCAGTTCTTAACATCCTCAGTCTTCCTATGATCTACCTCCACACCTTTGTCAGACACAACATGACCTAGGAAGGCCACTGATCTAAGCCTGAATTCACACTTGCTGAATTGGCATTTAACTGATGTTGTCTAAGTACCTGCAAGGTTAGTCTCAAATGTTGTTCATGCTATTCCTTTGTTTTAGAGTAGATGAGAATGTCATCAATGAATACAATGATGAAAGAGTCAATGTATTCATGGAATACTCTGTTAAGGAGATCCATTAATGAAGCAGGTGTATCAGTGAGACCAAATGACATAACTAGAAACTTGTAATGACCATAACGGGTACGAAAGTCTGTCTTTGGAACATATTCATCCCTAACCCTAATTTGATGGTACCCTGAACGAAGATCAATCTTCGAGAAGAAACTAGACACTTGGAGTTGGTCGAACAAGTCATCTATTCTGGGAAGTGGATACTTATTCTTGATAGTGACTTTGTTGAGCGGCCAGTAATCGATACACATTCTAAGGGTTCCATCTTTTTCACAAACAACACTGGAGCACCCCAAGGGGATATGCTCGGATGAATGAAACCTTTATCAGTGAGATCTTTTATTTGCAGCTTCAACTCTTTGAGTTCAGCTGGAGCCATTTTGTAAGGAGGAATTGAAATTGGTTTAGTATCGGGTTCTAAGTTGATACAAAAGTCAATCTCTCGAGGGGGAGGAACTCCAAGCAAATCATCAGGAAATACATATTGGAACTCATTAACTACAGGCACTTAGTCTATGGAAGGAATGTCATGATCTTAATCGTTAACACTCACAAGATGACACAATAACCCCTTGGACTTCATTTTATTGGCCTTAAGGTTTGAAATCAAGGGATTAGGACGACTCGAGTTGTACCCCTCCCAGACTAGCTCTTCTTCATTAGGGAAACAAAATCTCAGATCCTAATACGACAATCCATGCAAGCATAACAACTATGAAGCCAGTCCATGACAAGAATAACATCTAAATCATGCATTGGTAACTCAACTAAGTCTGCACACATAGTCTTACCACATACAACTATTGGGTAATCCTTGTATATTCTACCAGTTATTACATTTTCTCCTAATGGTGTACTAACCACTATAAGATCATGCAGAACTTCAGGCAATATCTCAAAAGTGAGAGCAAGCAATGGAGTTACAAAGGAAAGTGTAGACCCTGGATCAAGTAAAGCATAAACAGAAGTTGAGAATACTTGCAGCATACCTGTGACCACATCAGCGGACTTTTCCTTCTCCTCCCTGCCCTTAAGGGCGTAGAACATGTTCCTCTTAGAAGGCTCGACTACAACTACATCATGTGTATTAGGCCTAGGTTGAGCATTACCTCCAGCCTGATCTATTTTCTAGGGGAAGTCCTTAACCATGTGCCCGCTCTTACCATAACTGAAGTAGGCATTAGTGCCCTGTCTGCACTCTCCACTGTGAGCACAGTCACACTTAGCATAGTTCTTTCCGGGACGCTGTATCTCACCTCCATTGCCCTTCCTGGGCTCGGGTCTGCCTCCTCTAGGTGTTGTACTCCTCTGAGAGTTAGAGTTCACAGAACTCTGTTGCACCTTTTTGAACCTGGGCTGCTCACGGATGCCAAAATTGTTTATGTGGCCTCCACGGCTGGGACCTGCCTTATCTTGAGGCTTAGGCCTCCTAGCATCACAAACGCCCGTCTTCTTGCGGCTTTCCTCTACCTGTTAGACATTCACCATCAACCTGGAGAGATTCATGTTATCATGGAGCATCGCAGACCAACACTTCTCCTCCAGATCTCCGTTGATTCCTGTGAGGAACCTGCTCATCTCATCCCTGCTGTTAGATACAATGGAAGTAGCATACCTAGAAAGTTTAACAAACTTCAGTGAATAGTCCCTGACTGTCATGGATCCCTGTTTAAGGTTGATGAACTCCTCACCTTGGCCTCCATCATCTCTCTAGGAAAGAATCTCTTAAGAAACTGCCTTAAATAGCTCCCAAGTGGCCGGAACTCCGCCCAAAACTCAGCTATCTTTCCACATCTTGCACCAATTCTATACAACATCCTTGAGTTGATAGGAATCCAACTCTGCTTTCTCAGTATCTGTGGACCCCATAGACACAAATATCTTATGAACCTAATCCACAAAGTCTTGAGGATCCTCCGAAGTCTTAGATCCTTTGAAAATAGAAGGATTCATCCTCGTAAAGTCTCTCAACCTGTTAGCCATACTGCGAACCGGTGGGTTCTTCCTCTGAACATTCAGCCGGTTGACCTGGTCAGTCATGGCCTTGTCCTTCATAGTTATGGCATGTGCCATCTCCGCCAGGGATGCCCTCATCTCAACATTAGTCAACCCAACAGGGTTAGCTAGAATAGCAAATCTTTCAGCTGGAGCCTTGGGTGGAACTTGATTGCCCCCTGCAACTGCTCCTCCTCTCCCCTGACCAATTGTTCTCCTAGTATTCATTTTCTGAAAAACAACAAGGATTGATGTTAGACACATTCATAACATCAAGAAATAAGACATTAGGAAAGACACGATAACATCGGAAGAAGGGAAATTTTCCTAGGCATCATGCAGTCTCTAATTCAAGATAGTGGTGCACTTCACTACCATGACTTAGAAACTACTCAATGTGGTTTATGTGAACTTATTATCCTCGGAATTTAACCTAGTTCTCTAATACCAACTGTGTCATGACCGGAATCTAGACCCAGACGAGACCAACGTTGTTGACCTCTCTAAGGTCGTAGACAAGCCTAACAAATCATGCTTACTTCAACTAGGTTAATGTTAGCGGAAAATTTGAAATTTTTGTTTTCATATTTCCTGCTAAACATCTTAAACTTAACATCATAGGCGTTCACAAATCAACCATCTAATATATAGATAATAAATTGAAAGAATTAGTTAAAAATTTTATTTAAACGTATTTTTGCAAAAATGACACCAATACAAAGTCTGATAAAAAGCAAAAAGAAACACTAGTGGAACATGCTCCACTAGCTATAGCATACATCTAATCTAGATAATAACGGTGGACATCCTCGAAAGCATGGGGGCCTACCAAGTCCGAATGAAAGCTCCACATCCGAATAGCTGCAACGTCAACCTGTAAGCTCTACCGTCCACCGATGCCTGCACGTAAAATTGTAAAATTTTATGGGATTAGTACACACTTATACTAAGTATAGGTATATGCAAGAACACACCAAGGACATGCATGATTAAAAACAGCTCTTTCCTAAAAACATTATTATGGAAAGACAAGTCAGTGGACTTGCCAAATTGGGATTAGAAATGTTAGTGAGCTGTCCAAATTTGGATTATGAAAATGAGTGAACTTTTCAAATTTTGATTAGGAAAGTCATGCCATGAGAGTAACATGCATCATCATACTTATCATATTTGCAGACAACACATAACATCTTGCATATAGAACATAACATTGTTCATATCATTCGTTCATAGAGACCTTAGAATCATGGACTTGACATCAAGACCTCCCAAAATGAGGGCTCAACATATGGGACCTCAACTAGGGAGCCTTCTTTAGCAAACACAGAGTCTGCTTCATTCATTCATACGTACTTCATTTTATTTCATTCATAGGCTAGTGTTAACACTAGCTTTACCTAGGATGTAGTTTAAGACTTTCATCGGGTTCGCTGTGCAATGACCAAGAATGACATAGTGTCATTACTTGAGTCTAGATCACCTCTTGATTATCCTATCCTAACACCTTTGGTATCATTCATTGCATTATGTGCATCATTTGAGGCTGGCCTCATTCTTTCATGGGGAACTTTAACTTTAACCGATATAGATCATGTGAGCATCATGAAATCCAGTGTGTCCCCCACACTAAAAAGAGGTGGAATCACTTGACAAAGTGACCCAAAACATGCTAGAGTACATGGGAATTGAACCCCGCCAGATCCCTATATTGACAGTATAGGTTCGAATACTAGGAGATATAAGGATACAAATACCCGACAATGTTGTACTGTCTCATCTCGTGAGAGTTACGTGAACCTCTGCCCTTTTTGAAAGATGGCATCACCAATCATAGATAGTCTATCGGTGCTCAGTATAAAGTTTCATTACATTCAACTAATACGTCATGGAAGCTGGCTTCTAGTATGAGGACATCATAGCTCAATAGGTGATTTCTCATCTCATCATTAGTAATAAGTGTGTTAATCTCAATACTTTTATTAGAGTGTTCATAGACACCGGGCTCTTCATTAACTTTACACTCTCATAGTGAGTATCTTTGGTAACATTAACTTAGGCTTATTTGAGATTGGTATCATTTTTTACATTAGCCTCATATCATGTTATCACCACATTCATTAACATTAGCACATTTGTTCTTCATAGTTACTCACCCCTTGTTACGTGAATGTTCATTTCATCATATGCAAATGCACTTGGCCATTTAGTGTGTTTCACACTCTTACTTAACCCTTCTAGGGTTTCATCGTTTCATTGTTCATTTCATTCTTCATTTCGTCATGTACCAATGCACTTGGCCATTTAATGTGTTTTACACTCTTAATTAACCCTTCTAGGGTTAAATCATTTCATTACATACTCTGAGGTTCACTTCTTTTTAAACGTATGCTAGACTTATGGGTCTATACATACAAGCCATGAGGCTTTGTTCATAGTTCGTTAAGTGATTCATATCTTCCTTAGATTACGATGTACAAGACTTATGCATCTTATATGTATGCCAAGATCTCAATTTCGATCTAAGTAGGTAGCATTATTCTTGAATATATAATTCACGTATGACTTATGTATCAATACGAAATTTGGGCAAGGGAATCCGGTTTCAAAACCCTTGGACAAATTTTACATTTTTCATCTATTTTATTTTGGTCCACACGGCTTGACGACCCAAGATCAAGCCCCAACGCCTTCATTTTCTTTTAATTTCTTTTATTTACATTTTCTATTTCTTGGCCGAGGGGTTGTGGGATTGAACCCCTCCAACCCCTTTTTATTTTAATTTCTTTTTCCATGGCTTCTTCGAGTTGACTACGAGGTTGTGGGAAAGAGCCCCAACAGCCTCACTTTATTTTTCATTTAACTCTCCTTTTCCGCCTAGAGGTCGTGGGTTCGATTCCCACGCCTCACACTTATTTTCTCCTCTTTTTTCCTTAAGCTTGACATAGAGGTTGTGGGTTCGAATACCACTCCTCTCATTTCTTATTTTCATACTTTATTTCAAGCCAAGACCATGGTTCGAATCCCCTTCACCACATTCCTTTTTACTTCTTTATTTTCATGATTTTTTAACATGGTAAGGTCACGGGTTCAACCCTCCATGACCTCACTTGTTTTAATTCATTTTTTCACAACATTTTGAACCCTCTTAACTTGACCAAAACTCATCCTTTGAAACTTCAAATTTTTTTTTGCAGCCTATTTTCTCACTTCTTTATTATTAAACGTTTAGACATTTTAAGTAGTTTTTCGTGAGTTCTTAGGTGCATTTTCAAGATTTCATTTGATAAAGAATCACACTCAAATCACCATATTTACATAACTTATGAACATCACGATTTTCATAAACATGTGTACATGAAATATAAAGATCTAACGTCACATTTTAGTTCCTTAAACCCGAGGCACATAATTATGCTTCACAATGCACAGACGTACACATAGTTTCGGATCACATAGGTGAACCTTCATACAATTTCAAACACACATACATGAACATATTCATAACAAAAACACAGCACACGCCTAATATCTACCACCAAACATATCCAACCTCTGAATTATTGGGAACTAGTGGCAGGGACATGCAACGGGGAACAACCCTAGTTTTTGAATTGAATTTACTGAACCTTAGGGGTCTCTTGGGAAAGGGACCAACATAGATGAGAAACCATACTTTTTTGACGTTCAAACCTCGACTTGCTGCCAAAAAACTTTTCCAAACACACGTCCAACACCAAAGGTCCAACACACCACTCGACGGAAAACCTTTTCTTTGCCTACGTGATTGATTAACGTTTGGTTTTCTTATATTTTCGTGTGAGTTATTCAAGTGTGAAGAACCTTGGTAAATTTTTTGTTCCTGAATGTTATTTAGCAGAGAGAAACGTGAATGGAAAAAGAGAATGATCGTGAATGTTGAGGAGATAGACATGAGAGAGTTAGAGTTTTATTAGGCTTAGGAGTTTTGTTAAAGACTTAATCAAATAATGTTTTATTAAATGATAAAAAAATCTTATTCCCCTTTTATTTTTAATCAGCTAATAATAATAAATATTAATTAATTACATTAATTTACCAACTTAAATTAAAACAAATTTAATTCATTGCTTCCACCTAGGTTCGATCCTGGGTGGAGCAACAATTCACTCTAAGGGCCAATTTTCGGCCCTCTCTCCCAAAAATGCCCCTACACCTTATTAATTAAATAATTAATTATATAATTAGGGTAATTACGAAACTACCCTTTTTCAGGAAAAAGACAAATTTACCCCTAGACCCTCCAAACTTAAGATTTCCCATTTTTAAGTCCAGTAAAGACTCATCCGAGTAAATCTTCATATTCGGGAGCCCTACATGGATGGACCCAACCTTTCCTAGCTCAACTAACTCCCCAAGTTAGTTTGCTTGGCTGTCGTAAGGGTTAAGAGGTCTGGTTCTACGCGCATCAATCTGTGCTAACCTGGTCTAATCGTAGGCATCCAGGCACATTAAACATCATTTAGCATAGCCGTTTTTCGGGTTCTTACAAGTTTATACCCGATAATTACCAAAAACAAAACTAAATTAATTGGGTAGTGAAAAGACTATAGTACCCTTTACAAATCCGGTTTTAACTTTCCTTATCTAGACAATAAAACTTTAAATGAGCATATCTTCCTCATACGAACTCGAAATTGAGCAAGCATGACGTCGTTGGAAACAAAATTCAATGATTTTTCCTATTATATCTTGTCGCACACCAAACTCATTGAGTTTTCCCAAAACTCATACACATAATTTGCCAAACATTCCAAATTTTATCTTTCCAAAAATTGTTTCTTATTATTTGTAGTTCCTTTTTAATGCGGGGTGTTACATCTAATCCTTGATGTAAGATTTCTACATGGTTTTATATCTTAAAATTTCTTCCTCTCTCTGATTATTGATAAAAAAACCCAACAACACGTTAAGCTGTGCTGACCTCTTCTACCTACACTATGTCGACCTCCTCACTTCTCCAACCCATTACTGCTTGCTTCGTTAATCGTAAGACAAAAAAATACCTCATAGTGGAAGATACAAATATCCCAATTGATTTACGTGATGAAACAAACCTATGTCATCATTGAAAATGAATCAAGTAAAATTAGTTGTTCCACTGGAAAGAGAGTGGCGTGATTGATGATTTCTCATGACCCAAAAATGGATGTGATGGCAATCGCCTTATCCCACCAAGACAAGTTAGCATAAAACTCAACCATTACAAAAAAATGCAGAAAATTTCATAATAAGTTCAAAACCACCCCAAATATTTGGTTGTCAAATGTACAAGCCTCTAAAGTATTACAATTGATTCAAAAGAAAACACTAGTCTCAAATGAACTTGTTTCTAGAATAGACCAAGATCATAACTAAGGAGAAAGAAAGTCCGCTGAGACGACAAACAACTACCTCATAAATCTCCAAGAAGCCTCAGAAAAGAAGAGAACATATCAATGGTCCGGGCTAGTAACCTAAAAAAATTTGTAGAAACAAGGGGTGAGTACCAAACCACACGGTACTCAGCAACAAAAGCTAAGGCGATAAAATATGGGTACTCCTACCACCCCAATCGAACCTCCACAACTCCAACCTGCATAGAATTCAACCCAACTTAACAGCTCACGCACATAGCTCAACAACAATACTTAGACAAATTATCAATCCTCAACAACAATGCTTTGGTAAATTATATATCCTCAACAACAACACTTCAACAAATTATATATCTTAAATAACAAGTTCGGTATTTATCAATCACAAATTCCACAGAAAGACATTCACAAGATCAATAAAACACAATATCAAGTTCACTAATGATAATTATGTGCAATACAATGGATTGCAATGTCAAGTATAATGATGCATGTCTGACCTAATGGTACACACCCACTGTGGACAAATCAACTCATCACCAATTTCCATTACTCCCAAATATATACCACAAAGAAATACATAAATTTCACACACTTAACAAGGGTTTAGAAATCTACTTGCCTCAAATAATCAAGAACTGACTCCGACACTTAAGGCTTCCACTTTCATTGAGCTCACAAATAAGTGCAATACATACACATAACAATCACAATATGATTTTGAACTAACAACGCTCATATCATTGTTTATCTAGTTTAGACCTAAAAACTCACCCAAATTCCTAATCAAGTTCCTATTTTTGATACCAATTAATATTGCAACTCTCATATTTAACAAATTTCAAGCTTAGGGTTATGTTTTATTTTCTCCAAACTTATAAATGTAATAGCATTTATATATAACAATTCACCTAATATGTAATAAAATATACCAAAATATCAAAACATGAATCATAATATTATTGAAGAAACCCACATAACACTACTATTCTCAATTAAATTTATTCTTATAACATATATTATAATGCAGTAAGTAATTTGAGAAAACCTATTTATTTTTATTATTATCATTAGTCGTCTATCATATAACTTCAATATCACCCAATGATTAACTTGTCAAATCATCACACGAAATCATTGTTCAATTCATTATACCTATTAATCACTTGACAACGTTCCCAAGTCCAAGGATAAGGTTATCATATTTTTTTTTAATTTACAATTAGGTTCTGTTTTAAAACCAAACACCTTTTGATATTCTATCTAAATAAAAATAATAATAATAATGGGCAATCATATAAACAATATAAGATTAGTCGATGTGTGACTTACCTTATCATTCTCGACCTTGTTTCCCCAGTGGGTTATTAGTCGTCATCGGCTTGTATTACCAATAATAATAAAAACATACATATTTTAAGTTATTCCAATAAATAGGTCAAAAGGTATAGGTTCTTAAATAAATGATCACTTTAGTCCATTAACTATCTATTGAATCAAATACCTACAATTAACCATCAACTAATTATCTAAGGTTAAACGAATAGTTCAAAATTTCAAAAAATGACCTTTTTGGTCATTACATGATTGGAAGGAGAAAGATGTTTTTCTACGGAGTTGGATCTCAAATACCTTGACCGAAGAAAACATGTACCTAATTAAGGGCTGCTCAACTGCCAAAGAGATGTGGGAATGCTTGGAAGAAAGTTATCTCCAGGCAACAAAAGATAAGGAGTTTAAGCTTAAACAATAACTACAACGTGTTAGGATAGGAACCCAGAAGTTTGATGAATACATCAAGGAATTTGAAAGCACATGTGACGTCCTTGCAACCATTCACAAAACTGTGGAGGAAAATAACAAAGTACTAAATTTTACTAGAGGTTTAGGTCTCAAATACAAGACCTTCATGGCTGTCATTTTAGGTAAGACACCATATCCCACCCTTAATTAATTTATTAATGCTCTCACAGGCTTTGATGTAACGGAATATTAATAAGAAGTGCCACAACAAAACCATAACATGGTATTCTCTGTCCAAAGATGTAGGGGAAGTGAAAACAAGTTCAACTCAAGAGAAAGAGGTTTCATGCCTAATGGATAAGGAACAAGTTTTCAGAACAGTGAATATGGACTAGGTTCTCTGAAAAATAAAATTTTCCAAAGTGAAGATAAGGAGAGGAATAATATTGAGTCATGTCAATTTTGTGGTAGTAATAATCATACTGCTCTGAAGTGTGTGTTTACGGGGGGGACTACTCATATCAATCTGCTAATAAACTATCACAAACATTGACTAGACATCACATTCATACCGAAGCAATGACAAAACAAGTTTTTGTGGGTATTCGAAGCAAGCGGAGTAACCTTTCCCCTAATCTCTAACCTGAAGGGATGTTTTGAAGATGAAGGAACCTTATGATTTCAACTTGACAATGAAACAGTTCCAACGAAGCTCACTTATGTGTTTACAACACTGTTGTAGAGTTAGTCACACTATTCTTAAACTACATATATTTATTAGTATTATATTACAACTAGGATTAGATTATGATTATGATTTTACTACGACTAAGATTAGATTATTTATAATTGCATTATTATTTGTATTTTATTATAGTAGTAATAGGTATTGCAGTAGGACTCAAAATATAGGTAACTTAGGATTCTACAATTCTCTCCTTATATAAGGAGTATGTAATCAACAATTTTAATCATCAATATAATCCTTGATTTCGCTAATCCAAGACGTGAGATTTCTAAAACTTACACTAGTGAGACCAGGTAGATTCAACACTTCAAATATATATATATCTTTTGAATAACTTTCTGCATATATCATAAGAATGTAATTTTAACTTAATCATTAGCGTAATATTTTTAGATCAAGACATAATATATATAAAAATAATAATTTTAACAATAAGATAAAAATTTTGTCATATTTCGCATGAGAATAACCACATTGTAAAGAGAGAGAAACCCCAAAATTGTACTATTTATTCCTTTTTATACACTTTATTACAAAGCCCCCAAAAGAGGAAATAAAAACATCAATTAGTTCAATTAATATTATTAAGATTTATTTTATAATATCAAATCAATCAAAAAAATATTTATAGGTTCCTATATTTTATACCTATAACGGAAAATATGTGTATCATAACAATTTTAGATTTAGAGAAAGGAATTGATGTTTTTAGTCCTTCAAACATTGATAAGTTTTGTTTTGATACTTGGAGTACATTATTGAACAAATTAAACTTTTCATTAAATAGAGTGTGTAACATATATTTTGTTTTTCAACTTGTGAAGCCTTAAAAATTTTATATTATATTAACTTGTAAATAATTTGTGTATAACTTACATAAATTCCATAGAATGAGGAGTAAATTACATCATATTCTTACTCTTTTTCTAATTAAAATAATCCCTTAATTTTTACACCATCTGAATACATAACTCACTATATGGATACATTAATGTAGATACATTATCAATCAAGCTTTTACGTTAAAAAGGAAAAAATGAAAAATAAAAATCCAACAAAAATCCCACAAACTACGCTTACAGGATTCTTCTTACTATCAATCATGTCACGCCCTAAGCCAACACCCTGGCGTAACTGGCACTCGAGAACTATTATGTCCCAAGCAAACCCTTAGCCTGACTCAAATCTCAGCGAAAGGCTTACTCAGCAATAGAAATATCAAAACAAGCTCAACTCATATGATATAATAAATAAAATAGTTTACTCAGTATACTTAAACGAACAAAATTATTCAACTCACAATCTTTAAAACGTGACAAAGGGAACAAAAAAGACTCCTTAATCACTACTATATATGAAGCCTCTAATGGCTAAGATGGAAGTCAAGAAAAGAGCAACGACATTCTAACAAAACTGAAAATTAAATGTAAATCTCTGGAAGCAAGGAGGCTTACCAAGGAAACTCTGCAACTTCAAGTGATATCAACGGTGTGTCTATTGATGACCCTAAACTAGTGTATCTGCATCCTAAAAGATGCATGCCGAATTATGTTAGTACATGGAATGTACGAGCATGTAAGGGGAACTTTAAAGCACATGCATAAGCTTACACTCACAAAAAGGAAGAACATACTCAACTCATGGATATTCAACTTAGTTCAATATAAAAACAATAATAGAGATGCATTATGAAAAAAGAATTCAAAACAATAGATAATAACTGAGATGCATTCAAAAATTACAATAATACTCTTTTTTTACTCTTATTTGGAGATTCTCTAACCGACAACCATCACGATGAGTTATCTAATGATACAGAGTCTCGCCCTGCTGCGAAAACTATCATATTCCTTGTGAGGGTATAAGACATCATCAACTAAGTGGATCCATTAAGATATCTTTTAAAAGAAATAATGAATCATGTAAACTTACCCTTTTTAACTATGTTGACATACATGGTTTATGAGTACTTTGAGTCATATGAACTCGTTCCCATATTTTTGCTCAATACTACTCCCAATAATATAACTCATGCTAATATGCTTAAAAACATCTTTTCATCCTCAAACTATAAGATTATTACTCAAAAGGTTCTCTTAAAAGATATTATATCAAAACTCCTCATGAAATCATTTAGAAATTAAGGTTTCCTCCTGATTTTAAATATAAAAATATTTACTATTGGAAATACTTATTTCACATATGTTCATTTTGTAACAACCCTAAAATGACTACGCTAATTAATGCCTAATGTATCTAGAATGCCTAGATTAGACCGGGTTCACACAGATTGATGCGCGTAGAACCAGACCTCTGAACCTCCGCAACAGCCAAGCCAACTAACTTTGTGAGTAATTTGATCTAGGAAAGGTTGGGTCCAGTGATATAGGGCACCCGAATATGAAGATTTACCCGGATGAGTCTTAACTGGACATAAAAAGGGGTAATCTTAAGTTTGGAGGGTCTAGGGGTAAAATAGTCTTTTCCAGGCTAAGGGTAGTATTTTAATTACCCTAATTAATAATTGATTAATTGAATAATATGGTGGAGGGGCAATTCGGATAGAGGTTGCCGAATCTGACCCCTTAAGAAAAATCTAGCTCCACCCTGGTTTGAGCCTTGGAGGAAGCAAGGATTAAATTGATTTAATTTTATTAAGTGAATTAGTTGAATTAATTAATATTTAAAAAGCTTATTTAAGTAAGGGGAAAATTAGATTTTTAATTAAAAAATAATAATAAAATTAATAAATAATGAGGAGTCCTAGTTTGACTAAGTCTCTACCTAACTCTCCTAATCCTAATCCTCTCATTTTCACGTCTCTCACTCTCATTCTCACCTTTCTTATCAGTAAAAGAACTGAAAATAATAGTTCATCACTCTTGAAGAACTTACACACAAAAACTCAAACGAAAATCTAAGTTAAAAACGAAAATCAACAACATTCTTCTCGACGGATTGTGTTTGGGATTTTGGTGGTGAGGCAGTGGTTTCGTGGGAAATTGGCAGCATTTAAACAAGTGTGGACGAAATTAAGGTATGGGCTTTCTTCTCTCTTTGTCCCTTTCACAAGAGACCCCTAAGTTCAGTTTAAATTCCAATTGAGAAACTAAGGTTGTCTCTATTGCATGTCCCAATCATTAGATCCTTTGAAAGATTCAAAGCATGCGTTGGTATGTCTTCTGGTAGATGATTTTAGGGATGGTTTTGATTACATGTTGAAGTGTATTTGGAAATCATGTAAGGGATGAAAAATATATTCCGGAAAAGTATATTAGGTTGACCGTTTTGAGCATGTGTGTGCGGAAAATTTACATGTTTGCTGCCTGAAATTTGTATGTTAAAATATTGTGTTTCGCGTGTATAAAAATGTTAAAAAAAACTGTGATGTTAATATAAGGCTAAGGTGGCTGACAGAACGTCATTGAAAATACTACAAAAATCAACATAAGAATGAGAGAAAATGGGTTGGAAGAGACCAAATTTCTAGCTTGCTGGAAATTGGTGGTCTCAGCCAAGAATTGAAAAAAAATAGCTATGTTTTAAAATTTTTTAAAATATTGTGATTTCATTGGGAATTGAACCCAAGACCTCACCAAATTAAAATTACATAAAAATTTCATGCGAAAACGATAGAAAAAATAAATGTGGTAAGTGGGGATTGAACCCACAACCTCTTGAATAGATGAGATAGTTAGGAGAAAAATAAAAGAGAAAAATAAATTTGGTGAGTCGGGATTGAATCTACAACCTCTTGAATAGTTGAGAGAGTTAGGAGAAAAATAAAGGAAAAAAATAAATGTGGTGAATGGGAATTGACCCACAACCTCTTGAATAGATGAGATAGTTAGGAGAAAAGTAAAGTAAAAAAATAAAATTAGGTGAGTGGGATTGAACCCACAACCTCTTGAATAGATGAGAGTGTTAGGAGAAAAATAGATGAGAAAAATAAATGTGGAGAGTGGATATTGAAGCCACGATCTCTTGAATGGATGAGAGAGTTAGGAGAAAAATAAATGAGAAAAATAAATGAGAAGAGTGGGGATTGAACCCACAACCCCTTGAATAGGTGAGGAAGTTAAGAGATAAATTAAAAGAAAAACAATGAGCTTGTAGGGGATTGATCCCACAAACTCCTTGCCCTAAACGAAAAAGAGAAGAGGAAAGAAAGGAAATATTATGGTAGTGATGGGGATCGAACTAGGATCCTCCAAATCTGAAAAATTAAATCATCAAGTTTAATATAAGATTAAGTGTTGCTCAAGGGATTCGAAATCGTGTTCCCTTGCCAAATTCCTAAGTTTTGTACCACATAAACTTGGTTAAATATGAATCACTTAGAAAAACTATGAATGAAGCCTCATGGCTTGTATGTGTAAACTCATAAGTCTAGCATACGTTTAAAAGTAAGTGAACTTAAGTTGTTATGTGAGGAGATAATGAAACCCTAGAGGGGTTAAGTAAGAGTGTGACACACATTAAAGGGGCAAGGGCATTGGCATACGATGAAATGAACATTCACGTAAAGCGGTGAGTAATTATGAAGAGTTAATGTGCTAAAGTTCAAGAATTGGGTAACAACATTATAAGAGGCTAAAGCGAAAGGTGAGAGGAATCTCAAATGAGCCTAAATAGATGTTATCGAGACGTACTCACCTATGAGAGTGTAAAGTCAATGAAGAGACTAGTCTCTATGAACACTCTAATGAAAGTATTGAAGTTAATACATACTTAATACTAATGATGAGATGAGAAATCATCTAATAAGCTATGATTCCCTTATGCTAGAAGTCATCTTCGATGATGTATGAGATGAATGTAATGGAACTTTCTACGCAGAACCGATAGGCTAGCTATGAGTGGTGATTCCTTCTTTTGGGAAGGCAGAGGTTCGTGCAATTCTCATGAGATGAGACTGTCCTTCCAGACGGGTATGGGTCTCCTTATATCTCCTAGTCTTTGAACCTATACGGCCAATATAGGGTTTTAGCAAGGTTCGATTCCCTATATACGCTAGCATGTTTTGGTTCACTTTAGCCGGTGATTCCACCTCTTTTCGGTGTGGGGTTAAACACTGGATTTAATAATGCTCACATGATCTATGTTAGTTAAGGTTAAAGTTCCCAAAGAAAGAATGAGGCCAGCCTCAAGTAATTCACATAATTAAATGAACAATACCAAAGGTGTTAGGATAGGATAATCAAGAGGTGAGCTAGACTTAAGTAATGACACTAGGTCACTCTTGGTCATTGCACAGCGAACCCGATGAAAGTCTTAAACTACATCCTAGGTATGGCTGGTGTTTACGCTAGCTTACGAACAAATGAAAATGAAGTACGTATGAATGAATGAAGCAGACTCTATGTTTGTTAAAGTAGGCTCCCTAGTTGAGGTCCCATATGTTGAGCCCTCATTTTGGAAAGTCCTAATGTCCAGTCCATGATTCTAAGGTCTCATGGCATATGGACGAATGATATGAAATATGTTATGTCCTAATAAGCAATATCTTATGTCCTTTGTGCAATATGTTACGTATGATGATGCAAGTTACTCTCATATCATGACTTCCCTAATCTGATTTTGGCAAGTCCACTGACTTGACTTTCCATAACTCATATCCTTAGGTTAGAGCTCTTCTTAACCATGCATGTCCTTTGTGTGTGCTTGCATATACCCATACTTACTTTTAGGTGCAGGTGCAGCTTGACGCTTGAACTAACAAATTGACTCTAAAGTATCCGGACGTGGAACTTTCATCCGGATTTTGTAGGCCCTCATGCTTTTGAGGACTCTTACAATTTTATTCTAGCATTAGACATAGACATTAGCTAGTGGAGTATGTTCCACTAGCATTTCTTTCACAATTATTTTCAGACTTTGTATTGGTGCTATTCTAGCAGCTTTATATTTAATGATATGACTATTTCATTCAGTTGAGTATAACGTATCTTACTATGAAGTCTATGTATACTTCAAGTAACTAAAAGTTTCAAATTTTGCCCTAAAATTAACCTAGATGATGTAACGATGACGTATGTAGGCTTGTTTGCAACCTCTGAGAGGTCAACGACGTCGGTCTCTTCTGGGGTCTAAATTCCGGTCTTGACACATTTTTAATAAAATTAAACTCAACTCACCTCATACTCATACTCAAGTACTCAAGTCTAAAGTTAGTAAAAGATATCTCAATTGACTCAAAAGAACTTTCTCAAACTTTACTCTTAAGTCCATCTTGAATTTAACTTATGAATTCAAGAGTTATTAATTAGACATGCACCATATCCCGAGGATTAAATGAAGATTTTAATGTGGATATCAGGTAGAGAACATAAGTAAGACTTGAGTAAACTCACTTGGAAAAATGATTAGCAGGGTAGGGGACCAGGCGACCCTAACGTACTGAGTGGCGAGGGGCGCCGACCCTCAAACTACTGACCACTGTTTGGGGTGCAGTGAGTGTCGTGCCTCGCCAGAACCAAAACTACTGGGCAGTAGTTTTAGCGTTATGTTTGTCCGCCATGCCCAAAATTTTATGAATTTTCTTGTTCAATCTCATGATCTAACTCACATAGAATCAAACTATTTCCCTCAAATTCTTTTGGATTCATAAACCCAACATAAGTACAATTAAATCTACACCGAAAACCACCAAGAACAACAGTCCTTAGCAACTCTCAAGTCAAGAACTCAACAAGAACATCATTATCAAGAACGAACCCCAAAACCTCAAGAACTCAAATATTTCAACCATAACAAAATTACGGATAAAAATTGCATTATTGACGTGTTGGTGAATCAATCCAAAACTATGAGAACTTATTACATACCTTGTTAGGATCAAACACTTGGCGAAATTCCTCGATGATCGCAAGAAAATCTTGAAAATCTTTTCTCCTTTTTCTCCTCTTTGAACTTCTCTCTAAGACCCTAATCATGTTTAGGAAATTTGGAAACTGATCTAAGTCAGTTTACACCCCTAAAATATTAATAAAAATGAGTTAGGCTCGTGGGGTAAGGAAAAGACCAAAATACCCTTCTTTAAATTGGATGAACATTCCTATTATGATAGGTTGAACTCAAATGTGCATATCTCCCTCATCCGAAAATAGAATGTTGCAAATTAGTGGCATTGGAAAGAGTACTCAGAAATCTTTCATTTGATACTTTATGGGCCTCCTAACTTATCATGTGTTGTAAGTTGTGGCCGTTTGATGTTGACCCAAAACTCACAATTTACAACTAACATGATAAATTATAAATTTATATATTTCCAAGACATAAGTGTTACAATATATCCCCCTCGGGAACATTCTTCCTCGAATGAGATTCCTCAAAGTAGAACTATAGGTGGCAACATCTAACACACGACTCAAACTCCCATTATAACACTCCAAAAAGTCAGGATCTAATGATTGCCTAAAATGAGTGTATTAATGTTTAGATACTATTATATGACCTAAAATAATGTTTAGAAGTCATCCAAAAAGTTTTAAATCCTAGACATCAAAGGACGTCCATGACGTCCGAAAACTAGGCTAATTGAACTAATTGACGTTGTTATGTTTGGGGATGGTTTCGGAGGATCAAATTTAGTGTAAAACTTGTAAAAATACTGTATTTACATAATATTGTAGTATATAGAGTCTAAAAATCCCATAACGATGCCTCAAGGACACCCCGAAGGGTCATGGAAGAGGGCCCAACCATGGGTGGGCAGGCTGCCTAAGCAGCCTGCAAAAGTTAAGATTCAGTGAGCTGCTGCACGACGCGCATACCACACGGACCTCACTGTACCAAAAAAATTTTTTGAAAATAAATGTGTTTTGGCCCCACGACGCGGAGTAACTTTCTAGATTCGGTAAAATTGTATTTTTGACATTTAGACTTCACAAAAACACCAATTTAAGTGAGGGGTGTTTTGGGTAATTTAGGGGGTGATTATGTATATAATAAGGGTCATTTTTATTCATTTATTACTCACACAAACCCAAATTCCCAAAACAAACTCAAAAGCTCTCACCTCTCTCTATTTTCTCTATACCCAAATCCTCCATTGAAGAAGGAAGAAAGCATGAACAAAGAAGGTCAATTTCTCTAGGTTTTCACTTAAATATCGTGGGTTAATCTTCATTAAAGTATGGGTTCTTCACTCTTGGGATTCCTTTCCCAAAAATTTCCGCTCAAAGTTGATTTCAAATTACCCAATTCCATGGGGGTTTTCCAATTCTAATGGGTTTTCTTCTAAACTTCAAATTGATGATGAATTATTATTTCCAATGACTAATTGAGTATAGATTGTTGGTTAATTGATTTTAATTGATGCAATTTGGTGATGATCATGTTCCCTTCTCCAATTTCCTAATTCTAGGGTATTGGTCATGAATTGATGTGAATTGATGAATGAATTCATTATTAGACTTGTTTTATCTATTCTAATTCATGTATGGATTGACTAACCCTAGGTTATGAATTGATGTTAATTGGGATAGTGATGATGCAATTGACCTAAATCTTGTGTTAATTACTATTGATATATGTTACTACACCTATTTATTGGATGAAATTGGTTGGTTAATGTTAAGACCATGATGATGGCTATTGAAGGATATTGAGTAAATCTTAATGATCCAATCTTTTACTTTAAATTATTTTTAATTGTGATTAAGTCATGATATTGTACTCGAGTATGCCTTGTACAAGGACTAATAGGTTAGTATGATGTTGAATTAAATATCTTGACTATGGTTTGTGAGGTGTTGTCTAAGATGTAAGTGTTATAAGAATGGTGAATCATATACCAATGTGCCTTATTATGAAGTTAAATGTAAATGTGTTAACCTCACTTATGTGAATTGTAATGAAAGGAATATACTCATGAAATTCTTATTGAGCTATGATAATGATTAATATACAAGGGTTAGACCGTATGACCTACAATAAGCTATGACGATTAATAAAGGCATTAAAGACATTTCAAAAGGGACTTTTATCTTAGCACCGAGTGAACTTGACAATGGAAGGTGATGACTTCCCATAGAGAAAGATTCACCCTATAGTAGAACATGTGGTGTTGACTCCCCAGTGAGGTACACTCATCCAATGGATTTCCACCTAGAAAGCTACGTTTACATTTGGTTTTACTTTGGCCGGTAGACCACCTTCCATCGGTGTAAGGTTTTACAACACCGGATTTCACACTTAGATCATGTGTTCTATGTTGGTTAAGTCACGTGTTCCCTAAACTAAAAATGAAGTAATTAAGTACAAACAAACTAAAGGGACTTAAGAGGTTTGACTTAGCCTAGGTAGGGGTATGAGACTCTACCTATGCCTTGCACTAGTTGGCCTTGAAGGGAATTTTAGAACGTTGAGAGTATGTATGAATATGTATGTATATGACGAACTTGCTAATTGTTGATACTATATGTTGATTATTCTAACTTATGAATATATGTTGGTCTATCTTGTTAAAGTTTGATGACATGTTCTCTTAAATGCTATGCTATGTGAATTAGGATGTTAGTCATGATTCCTGTTGGGTTACTTGATTTATTAAGGTTATGGGGATTTGCTTGGTCATTGTACTTGTTGAGTTTATAGGGGTTCATGGGTAATTGTCTTGCTTTGGTTATGTTGAAATGTACTATTATTTATTCTTCTTGCTATTATGACTTGATGATAGGATTACTTGACTACGTATTCAATTATATGATATGCATGTTCACTTTACTAGCTTTGATGTTGTTGGTCTTGTGATGTACATGTCTATGGCTTGATGAACATTCCCTATTGGTTTTTATGGTCTTTTTTAATGGGCATAAAGGTTTTTAATAAAAACTCCATACTTTATTAAATGGACCTTAGAATATTTTCATAGTATGTGTGCATATGGTCTCATACTTAGTACAAGTGGTGTATTAACTCCATTTCTTCCTTTTCCCCATAATTTTAGGTTCCGCTCATTGAAGGACTTTTTGGAGACGACTTTGAAGAACGCTTGGAATTCTTAATCATCCAAGTTTGGTAGGTCCTCACTTTCTAAGGGCAATGCTACTATCAATTTATGAAGTCGTTTAGTGTTAAGACTCTTATGTTCTTTTTGTTTTCATTTGGATAATAAAACTTGTATGACCTATATGTGGTCTTATTGTATTACTGTATGGGCTACGCATAATTTGATATACTCTTATTAGATTGTTATGAGATTAGACGACTATTTTGAGGCTATGTTATATTCTATATATTTTTGTGCAATAAAAGTAGAAGAGTAAGTAATCTTCCTATACGAAGGGTGTACGTATTCTCAATATGTATACTATGTGTATGTACAGGTCTATGTAAACCTCTAAGTTGAAGTAATGAAAAGTTTAAAATTTTCTACTAATTTTGACCAATGAATGTGATAATGTAAGCTAAGAGGCTAGTCTTAGTCCTCAAAAAGGACAACGATGCCGGTTACGTCTAGGGTGTATTCTTGGATGTGACAAACTTGGTATTAGAGCATGAGCTTAAATATCTTTGAGTTGATGTCTCTCTCAACTACGTCTATGTAGATTCATACTCATAATTGTGAAGCGTACCACACTTATGAATAGGAATCTATATCGTGCCTTTAGAGTGTTAGCTCTATGTTCTTTAGCATCTAATCCTTATATTGTGATTAGAGGCAATGAATTTTCGAAGGAATACGACAAGAAGACTTGAAGAAGAGATTGCCAGTGTGGGAGTTCCTCCCCGTGGTGATCAACTTCCTCCTCTTGAGAAAGATGTAAATGATTACCAAGCCCCGGTTAATCCACTTCCTTTGACGGATGAGAACATAAGGGACGCTCTCTTCCAAATGGACATGTCATCATACTTTAACAATATAGACGTATGCTGCTTTTCTTGTTCATTGTATTTGTTGACTTGATAGGGGTTTATGGGTAATTGTCTTGCTTTGGTTATGTTGAAATGTTCTCTTTTTCATGCTTATTGCTATTATGACTTGATGATAGAGTAACTTTACTATGTATTCAATAATATGATATACATGTTGACTTGACTAGTTTTGATATTGTTGTTCTTGTGATGTACATGCATATGACTTGATGAAAATGTCTTATTGGTTGGTATGGTCTTGTTTAATGTGCATAAAGGTTTTAATGAAAATTTCATACTTTATGAGATGTCCATTTTCTTAGAATATTTTCATAGTATGTGTGCATATGGTCTCATAGTTAGTACAAGTGGTGTACTAATCCCATTTCTTCCATTTCCCCAACATTTTAGGTTCCGGTCATTGAAGGACTTTTTGGAGACGACTTTGAAGAAGGCTTGGAATTCTTAATCATCCAAGTTGGGTAGGTCCTCACCTTCAGACGGAAATGCCACTATCAAGCTATGAAGTTGTTTAGCTTTAAGACTCTTATGTTTCTTTCCTTTTCATTTGGATATTAAACGTTATATGACATATATGTTGGTTTTATTGTACTGATGTATGGGCTAGGACCAATTTCATATACTCTTATTAGATGGTTATGTCACATCCAAAGACCACCCCCTAGAAGCAACATGGAATACTTGAGCTCTCGGAGGTCTTGCACAAGCCCATAGTTATCATTCATAGCATTGACATAGGAAATTTAGCGGAAAATTTAAAACTTTTCATAGCACCTCATATGCTACAAATTTTACTTCTTATATACACAAAAACATAAGTCGTAATACATAGTTAGATCCTAAGTCACTTTGTCATCTTAGACTCAACAACTTTGGAGTACATTAGGGACACGACCCTTAAGACATAAGACAAAACGATATGATATTGAATAGACTTTACAGTAAGTACACATTAGGACATCCTTGGACTTAAGGATTCCTTTCCTTAAGCTTACGAATCACCTATCAAGCTCCTCAATCATAGGCATCCTTTAAGCATCCATAACCTACACTTTGTGTAAAAATTAGAGTAAAATGGGATTACTACAAGAATTAACTAAGTAAAAACATGCATTTAAAAGGAACATTTTCTTGAAATCATACTTCATGCCTTTTTTGGTGAATCTTTATAAAACCTTTAAAAAAGCATTTATATCATTCATATGCATCATATAAACATATTTAAAGGCCAAACATTTCATAGTATCACATATAGGATTTATTACATTTTTGAGTCACATTATAGTGAGCTCTTGTTCCCTTAATAGTGAGATAATTTCCCTTTTATTTATTAACTTCCCAAGTAATCCTCTAGTGATACTCTGTGCAATGAATCACCTTACGGCTACAAGAAAACATAAATATCATCTACACAAGACAACACATACCATCATAGAAGTATAGTACAACATAGACATAGTTAAGTCAAAACTATAAGCATTACAGTGAACTCCTAGTCATTATGCACATATACTTATTTTATTTCACATAGAACCTTATAATACCTAACTAAGGCCCCCAATCGAAGTCTACTAGTGCAATGTACATGTAAGGCCTCATAACCTAACACGTACTAATAAAACTATCATGAGGCCACAAACCTTTACATCCAAGTCATATGTCAACATTAAGAGGAGACCACTTCATTTATGTCAAGCAAGACCTTCATCATATAGTCAACAAGGTCAACATCATGCATAAAGACTCATATCATGCACCTCTTCATAACAAGTAGACAAATACTACAATGTTATGCATAAAGAACACATACATAGTGTCATGCATTAGATCACTTTCTTAGAACTTCCTAAGGAGCTACTTGTGCAATGTCTAGATGGTTTCATTACTTCCAACTATCCTAATTAACCTCCCTTAAGACATTCTAGTTAGGGTCCTAGTCATTTAGTTCCATTGTCCATTTTACTTTAGGGAAAATATATCCTGAACCGACACAGACCATGTGATACGAAACAAGGAATCATGTGACATGAAACCCCACACCGAAAAAGGGTGGTCTACCGGCCAAAGTAGAACCAATCATGATATAGCTTTCTAGGTGGATCCACTAGCTAGTATCCTACGGTGGCAACATAGTTATGGAACTTGGGGGTACATGTGAAAACCCTCTTTATGCCAATATTAGGTATTGTAGTTATTCACTTATGGAAACATCAGTCTAACACCCCTCTTGGGTCATGAGGCTATCCACACCATGAGGTTTATGGTGACCTACCTTCCTACCATAGGAAGGGATACACACTAATATTCAAGTTCACTCGGTGCTAAGCTAAGTTCCCTACATTGAAAACCATTATTATATTTTTACTTTATAAAATATAGGTTTTGGAGAGTCATCCCTCCATATTCTAAACTCATAGGTAATAGATGAGAGTTCATCAACCTAAATCATGTAAAGAATCCCATCACATGAACATAGCATATGCAAAGCATCATCTAGTTTAGGGTACACATGAACACACCATTCAAGGCCTCTCTCTTGACTAGGTCTTCTTACATGTGTGTGTGTATACATATATGTTAGCAAACCTTTAACAGAACACATTATGACACAGATGTTCATGCATACATATACATACATATAGAAACCAAAACTAGAACTATGCTATCAAGGTACACTTGTGCAATGCAAAGGCAAAGTCCCATACCCTTGCCCATACTATTAAACCTATCAAGTCATCCTAGATAAGGAAACACATATAATTCTTTCATAAACATAATGTTACATGCATTGTAGCAGACACTAGTGAATATGAGAACTACCTTTCATTTAGACACCATGACCTATACTACTTGTAACATGCATGTAAAGTGAGTGTGTGTGTACATTGGTCAACATGATCACATAATGGCGATAAATAATATATTGAGGCAGCCACCCTCATAGAACATAATACTTTATCAAGCATAAACCACACAACACAATAGTATATGAGACAACTCAACTTCATATTACACTTAAGACTCCTAACTTGTGCTATTCATCCATTCACATAGAGATACATAGGTAAGGGGTTATTAACCATTTTACTCATTAATGGAAGCACCTATACTTTACCCTAACATATATATACACATGCTCATACAATAGCCATACACCCTAGATCACAACTAGAATAGGAAAGTAGGCATAATCTTATCATAGTATCATCATAAGCACATGATCATATATTCATCAATTTGCTTTAAAGGTCATGGTCAACACATATATATATTGAAAATAAAGTAAACACCACCACCATAAGTAGACCATGTAGACCATACCACACAATGCCATACAAGGCTTCATCAACATTACTATAAAGAAATAGAGAAGTAGAAAAGTAGAGGAATTCTTACCAATCCTTTAGCCTTTGGTCATCATTGACCATTACTACACTTTTATCAATAAATAAAGTGTAGGTCAGTAGATTAAGGTAACTTAATCATAAATGAAGATAAATGTAAGCTACTACAAGGTCATGCTACAACTTGCACAACATATCATTAATATGCTAGAATGTAGAAGGACATAGACCATCAACAAACTTCAATTGCATAGATTATATATCATATTTCATCAATAATATCAGTCCAAGTCAGTATCTAATAATATACTTAATCATATCGAAATCATACTTAAAGCTCTTCAAGATCGAGCTACTATCGTAGGCATTGAACTATCAATTCAACGTGGTCTAGAGAGAATAGGCCATCTTATTATTTTTCACAAAGTATTAATCATCAATCATATGTTTACCAATAAAGTACACTCTAGGAAGTAGCTAATGAAATCATAATCTAGATGAGAATACTACAATTGCCATTAAGGTCGAATTCACTACAAGCATTCTTCAAATTAGGAGTTCGTGGAAGGTAAGTTTACATGGGTTAATTCTATTCAAAAGTATCATGAATTGACCCATATTGGATCCATTAACCATAGACAATTAACCATGATCAATTCATATAACAACTAACTTAACGTCAATATCACAAGTTACTACTTGATAGACTAGAAGAACCTATATCAATTCAAACCAAGCCTTCTTTACTTTGATCATACAATATTTATATCCACAATTCAACCATGGTATTAAACTAAAACAGTAGCTACAAGAACCACAACATAATCGAAATCCACTTTTTAATCAATTGAGAACACACATTACAATGATCGTAATGAAGACTATGTTAGGCATGTTCAAACCTTCATGCATTGATTCACATGGGTAATTAATCAATGATTCACAATAAACATACATACTATATAGCATACATAAGCATATTAACATAACTGAATCACAAATCCATGCATAAGATCAAGATCATAAAGCCATACATAGGCTAAAATCGAGTTTGTGAAAGAGCATGGGTTCATCATGCAATAGGATTAAAAATCACGTCCAAATCAGTAGATAATCATCAATGCATTCATATTAATCTTTTGAAATCATTTTAAGAAAGAACCCATGGCTAGAATAAAGAAGAAGAACTTGATCATATTTTTCTCTTTGAAAACATTGAGATTAACTCTCTAGATGGAAGGATAAATTGAGATGAAGTATCATGATAACTTTATCTACATTAAAATATATAAGCGTTGATGATTCATCCATGGAAATCATATCTCCAAGCTGTTCTTGAACTTCACCAACAATGGAGGTTCTAGAGAGAATATTTTTGGATGGAAAAGTCTAATCTGGTGAATTGTATTGGGAGTGGGGTTTATCACGTTTTTAATCCATTATATACACCAAAATTCCACGACCGGAATCTAGACCTCAGACAAGACCGGCGTCGTTGACCTCTCAGAGGTTGCAGACAAGCCTACAAACGTCATTCTTACTTCATCTAGGTTAATTTTAGCGGAAAATTTGAACTTTTTGTTTTATTAATTAATGCTAAACATCTTAAACTAACATCATAGGCGTTCACAAATCAACCATCTAATATACAGATAATCAAATGAAAGAATCAGTTCATAATTTTACGAAACGTATTTTTGCCAAAATGGCACCAATACAAAGTATGAATAAAAGTGTAAAGAAACACTAGTAAAACATGATCCACTAGCTATAGTTCTACATCTAAGATAGATATTAACGGTAGACATCCTCGAAACCATGAGGGCCTACCAAGTTTGGATGAAAGCTCCACGTTCGAATAGTTGCAACGTCAACCTGTAAGCTCTAGCGTCCACCTGTGCCTGCACCTAAAATTGTAGAATTGTATGGGATTAGTACACACTGTTACTGAGTATGAGTATATGCAAGCATACACCAAGGACATGCATAAGTAAGAACAACTCTTTCCTAACAACATGATTATGGAAAGTAAAGTCAGTGGACTTGCCAAAATGGTATTTGGAGAGTTAGTGAGCTTTCCAAATTTGGATTAGGAAAGTTATGACATGAGAGTAACATGCATCATCATACTTATCATATTGCACACAACATATAACATCTTACACATAGCACATAACATATTGCATAGCACATAACATCTTTCATATTATTAAATCATATGCCATGAGACCTTGGAATCATGGACTTGACAGTAAGACTTCCCAAAATGAAGGCTCAATACATGGGACCTCAACTAGGGAGCATTCTTTAGCAAACACAGAGTCTGTTTCATTCATTCATACATACTTCATTTCATTTCTTTCATAGGCTAGTGTAAACACCAGCTATACTTAGGATGTAGTTTAAGACTTTCATCTGGTTCACTGTGCAATGATCAAGAATGACCTAGTGTCATTACTTAAGTCTAGCTCACCTCTTGATCGTCATATCCTAACACCTTTGATATCATTCATTTCATTATCTACATCATTTGAGGCTGGCCTCATTAATTCATTGGGAACTTTAACTTTAACCGACATAGATCATGTGAGCATCATGAAATCCAGTGTCTCCCCCACACCGAAAAGTGGTTGAATCACCGGCCAAAGTGACCCAAAATATGCTAGCGTACATTGGGATTGAACCCCGCCAGATCCCTATATTGGAAGTTAGGTTCAAAGACTAGGATATATAAGGAGACCCATACCAAGAATACCGGACAATATTATCTCATAAGAATTACGTGAACCTCCGCCCTTCCCGAAAGAAGGCATCACCGCTCATAGCTAGTCTATCGGTGCTCAGTATAAAGTTCCATTACATTAAACTCATACGTCATGGAAGCTTGATTCTAGTATCAGGACATCATAGCTCAATAGATAATTTCTCATCTCATCATTAGTATTAAGTGTTTTAATCTCAATACTTTCATTAGAGTGTTCATAGAGACTGGTATCTTTGTTAACTTTACACTCTTATAGGTGAGTACGTTTTGGTAACATTTACTTAGGCTTATTTGAGATTGTTCTCATCCTTTACATTAGCCTCATATCATGTTGTCACCACATTCATTAACATTAGCACATTTGATCTTCATAATTACAAACCCCTTTTTATGTGAATGTTCATTTCATCATATGCCAATGCACTTGGCCATTTAGTGTGTTTCACACTCTTACTTAGCCCTTTAGGGTTTCATCATTTTATTGTTCATTTCTTCATTTCATTGTTCCTTTAATTATTTTATTGTTCATATCATCATGTGCTAATGCACTTGGCCATTTTACAGTGTTTTACACTCTTACTTAACCCTTCTAGGGTTTCATCATTTCATTACATACATCTAAAGATCACTTATTTTTAAATGCATGCTAGACTTATGGGTCTATACATACAAGCCATGAGGCTTCATTCATAGTTTGTTTAATTGATTCAAATCTACCTAAGATTATGTGCTATAAGACTTATGCATCTTGTATGTATGCCAAGATCTCGATTTCGATTGGAGTAGGCAATATTATTCTTGAATATTTAATTCATGTATGACTTATGTATGCACATGGAATTTGGACAAGGGAACCCGGTTTCCGATCCCTTGGACAACACTTACATTTTTCATATATTTTATTTTGGTATACACTGCTTGGGAACCCAAGATCAAGCCCCAACGCCTTCATTTTCTTTCAATATCTTTTATTTATATTTTCTCTTTCTTGGCCGAGGGGTTGTGGGATCGAACCACCACAACCCCTTTTTGTTTTAGTTTCTTTTTCCATGGTTTCTTCGAGTTGACCATGAGCTTGTGGGATCGAGCCCCCACAACCTCACTTTATTTTTCATTTAACTCTCCTTTTCTGCCTAGAGGTCGTGGGTTCGATTCCCACGCCTCACACTCATTTTCTTTTCATTTTTCCTTAAGCTTGACCAAGAGGTTGTGGGTTCGAATCTCACTCCTGTCATTTCTTGTTTTCGTACATCATTTTCCAGCCCAAAACTATAGTTTGAATCCCCTTCACCACATTACTTTTTACTTCTTTATTTTCATGGTTTTCAACATGATGAAGTCACGGGTTCAATCTTTCACGACCTCGCTTGTTTTAATTCATTTTTCACAATATTTTGAACCCTCTTAGCTTGACCGAAACTCATCACTTGAAACTAGAAATTTTGTAGTTTTTCTTCAGCATCTTTTCATCAAGTTACACATTAGTTCTTAGGGAATTTCATAGTTCATTTAGAACGTTTTAGGTGCATTTTCATGGATTCGATTAGACAAGAGTTTCTCACTAAATTCAGCCACATTACACTTCATATGAACATCAAGAGTTACATAAGATTACGCACGTAAGATCACAACCATAACATTACAATTTTTGAGACTTAACCCGAGAACACCTAGTCACGGTCACATTTTTGCACACACATGCACATAGTTTCAGAACACATAGGTTGTCATTCATACAATTTCAAACACACATACATGAATATATTCATCAGAAAAACGCAACATACACCTAATATCTACTAGCAAACATACCCAACCTACGAATCCTTGGGAGATAGTGACATGGACATGCAGCGGGGAACAACCCTAGTTTTTGGATTTAATATACTGAACCTTAGGGGTCTCTTGGGAAAGGGACAAAGAGAGAAGAGAAACCATACCTTTTTGACGTTCAAAACCTCGACTTGCTGCCCAAAAACATCTCCAAACACACGTCCAACACCCCACTCGACGGAAAACCTTCTCTTTGCCTACGTGATTGATTAATGTTTGTTTTTCTTATATTTTCGTGTGAGTTTTTCAAGTGTGAAGAACCTTGGTAAATATTATGCTCTTGATTGTTATTTGGAAGAGAGAAACGTGAATGGGAGAAGTGATATTGAACATGAAAGTGAGATAGACATGAGAGAGTGAGAGTTTTATTAGGCTTAGGAGTCTAGTTTAGGACTTAGTCAAATAAGGTTTTATTAATTGATTAAAAATCTGATTTCCCTTTTATTTTAAATTAGCTAATATATAATAAATATTAATTAATTACATTAATTTTCCAACTTAAATTAAAACAAATTTAATTAATTGCTTCCATCTAGGTTCGAACCAAGCTGGAGCAAAACTTTACTCTAAGAGCCAATTTTCGGCCCTCTCTCCCCAAAATACCCATCCACCTTATTAATTAAATAATTAATTATATATTTAGGGTAATTACATACTACCCTTACCTAGAAAAATACCATTTTACCCCTAGACCCTCCAAACTTAAGATTTTCCCTTTTTGAGTCCGGTAAAGACTCATCCGAGTAAATTTTCATATTCGGGAGCCCTACATGGCTGGACCCAACCTTTCTTAGCTCAACTAACTCCCCAAGTTAGTTCGGTTGGCTGTCGTAAGGGTTTAGAGGTCTGGTTCTACGAGCATCAATCCGTGTTAACCCAGTCTAATCGTAGGCATTCTAGACACATCAAGCATTATTTAGCATAGCCGTTTTTAGGGTTGTTACATTATCACCCACGTTAGAAACATTCTCCCCGAATGACACTACTAACTATTTAATGTAATGCCAGTCAGATCATAACATAGTTACTATACATAATTAAGATATAGCAACAAAGAATGGAGAGATAAGGAAACTTAGACTTAAGAGTAGGAAGTCTAACGTGAATAGCTGAAAAGATAGGGGTAGCGGGATCTCATACCGTCCTCGGCCTCCCACGTAGCACCCTTTATAAGATGATTCCTCCACAATACCTTCACTGTGGCAATCTCCTTGTTCCTTAGCCGCTTGACCTGTCTGTCTAAAATCTCAACAGGTATCTCCTCATAGGACAAATTTTCATCGACCCCCAAACCTTTAATAGGTAGAATCGATGCTGGATTGCCTAGGAATTTCTTTAAAATAGAGACATGAAAGACTGGATGAACAACAGCTAGTTCCGCAGGCATTGCCAACTCATAGGCCACCTCTCCCTCACGCTGTAGGATCTCATATGGCCCAACATACCTCAGACTTAACTTCCCCTTCTTGCCAAACCTCATCACTCCATTCACAGGTGATATCTTAAAATAGACCTGGTCACAAAAATAAAACCCTAAAGGACATTTTTTGTTGTTCGCATAAGACTTCCCAACAGTAGCCAACTTGTCTTTAATCATCCTGACCTTTTCTAAAGCCTCATGAATGATATCTGTACCCAAAATGGATGACTCTCCAACCTCAAACCACCCAATTGGAGACATACACCTCCTACCATACAGTACTTCAAATGGTGCCATCCCAATGCTGGAGTGATAGCTATTATTATAAGAAAACTCTATCAAAGGCAGATGGTCGTCCCAACTACCATTGAAGTCAATCACACATGCCCTCAGCATGTCCTCCAATGTCTGAATGATGCGTCTGCCTTCCCATCAGTCTGAGGATGAAAGGTAGTATTAACCTTCACCTGTGCCTAAGCTCTTCTTGAAAGATCTCCATAAATGTGAAGTGAACTGAGCTCCTCTATCTGAAATGATAGATAAAGGAATACCATGCCATCTCACAATCTCATCAATGTAGAGTTTTGCATAATCCTCGGCTCCGTAAGTAGACTTCACAGGGATAAAGTGGGCAGACTTAGTCATCTTGTCCACAATAACCCATATGGAGTCATATTGTCTCCTAGTCTTCAGAAGACCAACCACAAAGTCCATATTAATGGCCTCCAATTTCCAAGTCGGAACCTCAATAATCTGAGTATGACCGCCAAGCATAAGATGTTCTGCCTTAACCTGTTGACAATTAGGACACTCGCCCACATAATTTGCAATGTCTTTCTTCATGCCATACCACCAATTGATCTGTTTAAGATCATGATACATCTTGGTGGAACCTGGATCTACGGAGTATCTAGAACCATGGGTCTCTGTAATGATCCTGGTCTACTAATCATCCACATGTTGTACACAAAGCCTGTCCTGGTACCTAAGTATGACGTTACCTCCCAAAGCAAAAGACTCATTCATCTTAACAAAAACTGAGCTCTTCAGTTCTATCAACACAAGATCAAGATGCTGACCCTCCTTGACTTCGACTGCTAAGGATGATTCAGAACTAAGATAAACTGAAACACCCCCACTGTTAGAGTCAAATAACCGCACACCCAGTCTGGCCAGTCTATGTATATCTTTCACCAGCTCCTTCTTCCCATCCTCAACGTGGGTTGTACTTCCTATGCTCATCATACTCAAAGAATCACCTACATCATTAGCTTTACCTGGACGGTAGTGTACATTCATTTCATAGTCTGTCAACAGCTCCAACCATCTGCGCTGACGTAGATTCCACTCTCTATGTGTGAACATGTACTGGAGACTCTTGTGGTTTGTGAACACATCCACATGCACCCCATACAAGTAGTGCCTTCACTGCTTCAGTGCAAACACCATAGCTGCCAACTCCAGGTCATGAGTGGGATAATTCTTCTCATGAACCTTGAGCAGTCTGGGCGCATAAGCTATCACCTTAACAGCCTGCATAAGAACACAACCAAAACCAACCCTAGATGCATCACAATGGATAGTGTAATTCTCACCACACTTAGGCAAAGTAAGCACCGGGGCTGAAGTGAGTCTCTCCTTGAGCTCATGAAAACTCTTCTCACAAATCTTCGTCCATTCAAACTTGGCCTTCTTCTTAGTCAAATCTGTCAGTGAGGCAGCAATGGAAGAAAACCTTCCACGAACCTACGGTAGTAACCATCCAATCCCATGAAGCTAAGGATATCTGTGGGAGTAAGAGGTTTTGGCCAGTTCTTAACAACCTCATTCTTCCTAGGATCTACCTCCACATCTTTGTCAGAGACAACATGACCCAGGAAGGTCACTGATCTAAGCCAGAATTCATACTTTCTGAATTTGGCGTACAATTGATGTTGTCTAAGTACTTGCAAGGCTAGTCTCAAATGTTGTTCAATGCTCTTCCTTGGTCTTAGAGTAGATGAGAATGTTATCAATGAATACTATGACGAAAGAGTCAAGG
This sequence comes from Solanum pennellii, assembly GCF_001406875.1. NCBI lineage: Eukaryota > Viridiplantae > Streptophyta > Magnoliopsida > Solanales > Solanaceae > Solanum > Solanum pennellii. The sequence goes on from NC_028644.1 coordinate 47,226,719, forward strand.
TATTCATGGAATACTCTGTTCATGAGATCAATAAATGCAGCAGGTGCATTAGTGAGACCAAATGACATAACTAGAAACTCGTAATTACCATAACGGGTACGATAGGCTGTCTTTGGAACATCTTCATCCGTAACCCTAAGCTGACGGTACCCTGAATGAAGATCAATATTCTAGAAGAAACTAGACCCTTGGAGTTGGTCGAACAAATAATCTATTCTAGGAAGAGGATATTTATTCTTGATAATGACTTTGTTGATCTACCAATAATCAATACACCTTCTAAGATTTCCATCTTTCTTTTTCAGAAACAACAATGTATGTCTTAACTCTGGGCTCGGAATCCCTATCATAACGACCCTTGAATGAACTTGACTCCCCTTGGTGGGAGAGTCCCTTGTTAAACCTGGGCTTATCCCTGATTTTAGTACTACTCTTCATTGAAAAATTCTTCTCATCTTCCCTTGACCTGTTCCTTGCCCTAGTACGCTTCCTCTTCCTGTTTTCCTCCACTTGTTGGACACGGACCATAAGCCAGGAAAAGTCCATGCTCGCATGCAGCATAGCTTCCCTACACTCCTCCTTGAGATTCTCAACAATCTTAAATCCAGTGTAAATAGGAGGATTCATCCTCGTGAAGTCCCTTAACTTGTTCTTCCTGGGAACACCTTGTTGCGCTGCCTGGGATTTCATAGCCTGAGCTTGTAAGGTGATGGCTTGGGCCATCTGTACCAGCATTGTCCTTACTTCTCCTTATCACAACACCATTTTAAGTCTAAGGTCACACTAAATCTGGACAACACTTGTAAAGTGTTGCCTAAAAAATATTTGGGTACACTTTTGAAGTGTATCCTTAGTTGTTAGCTTTTGACTACAATAATATTGGCGATACTTGTAAAGTGTGCTCTTTAATGGTATAGACAACACTTTTTAAGCGTTGTGATATCTTGATAAAATTGGCAATACCTATTTACACATGTGACTATACTATTAAAGTGTTCTATTTTTATAAATTTAAAAACAACACTTAACAAGTGTGGCCTTGTAGTTTTTCAAAAATTTTCACTAAAATATTATTTTCCCTCCAACATATATAACTCTCCCTCCAATTTCAAATTTTCCAAAAATAAAAAAGAACTTCTTCAAAAATAAAAACACAATTTAACACTAAAATTAAACACCCATTGTCATTTTGTCCAAATAGCTACTCTTAGATATGAAACCCTAACTCCTACAGCCTTTCTTCTCATTTCCCCCAAACAATTATCCATTGTCTCTCCTCCGTCTGACATAGTAACGATTTTCTATCCTTATTTGCCTTCATTCAAATATCTGGAGAATTGTTTTTTTTGTTTGAAGAAAACTGACTTTGGTTGTCGGAATCTAAATCTATACAAGAGAAGATACAAGATGCGGCAACGAAGATAGATTTGGCCACTTCGATTATATAGGCCAGTCATCTTCTTGTAATCAGTATCTCCATGTTGTTGGTACTCAAAAATTATAATTCATATGAGTATCTCTTCATTTTTTTTCTTTTAAAAATGTTTTATACAAATTTATATCTAAAAAGAATTTCAATTTGAGCATCCTACACATATTATGAACTCGATTTGCATTTAAATTGGTCAGCCTTGCACTTTGCCTTTGGCCAATTTCGTGATTTCATCAAAAAAATATTCGATTGGTGGGATGCTAGTAATATTAAGGTTTAATTGTATTTCTATTTCTATAATGTTTGTCCTGCTAATATGCTTGTCTCTGTGTTTGATTCATGGCATTTCTACTGGCCTTTAATGGTTTTTTGATTGTTCTGTTTATTGCTTTAACAGAACTATGTGTATATAAACTTACTACCACTAGACTGGAGATGTATGAATATTTCTCTATTGTACAATGTAATATACATGGTTAGTAGTAAGTGTTTTGAAACATTTTTTAATGCTCAAATAAACTCCAAATAAATTTATGCAGTCGGATCACAAAAGTTTCAAGGTGCCTGAACTTGAGATCATGTATTACCTTGGTTTTGCTGCTTCTGATGAATATTGTACCCCATGTGTTATTGAGTCTTTGATAAGATTTTCCACAAGCACATGCAGTACTCGTGTTGATGGAGGTAGGCATGATCGCGTTCAATTTTATACTATGCATCTTTCCTGCGTAACATTAATTGGAAATGTATGTCGTTAATTTTGTTGGAAAACTAGCTACTTTTGTTTTTTTGTATGGGTTATGACAAATTCAACTATTCTTCCTTTCTTTATTGGAAAGATATAGAGTTATATAAAGTTATGTTCTTGTTTTATACTTGGTATAATATTTGTTTTTTTATTACAATCATTTGCAGGGAGGATAGATCATCACTGATTATCTAAACCACATATCTATTCTAAATAGTGCTCGAGGTTCTGGATCCACCATTACCATTTTTCACATAACAGTAAGTATTCACGAGATTTCATTTTCATTTGAATGATAATTTTCATTGAGGTGACCTCTGTCATGTTTGTGCTTTAAATTTCTATAATTTCTTTAGCACCATCAACTTGGAGAAAGTTTTCAGAGAACATATTGCTGAGGGACAATCTAGAACACACAGACCATGGAAGAAAATAATCGTTGTGGTCGAGGGCATCTACAGTATCGAAGGGCTCCTTTACCAACTCAAGAGATTGTTGCGATATGCAAGAAATACAAGGTAATATAGTGTTTGATGTCTCTTCCTGGAACTTCTTCTTTTACATGTCAAAAATCTTTTGACTTTCTGCCCAGAAGTACAATGTACTGAAACAGCTGAGTTTGTTCTACTATTGCAGTAAACTTTCTTGAAGAAAAACACATATTGATGAAAGAAATCAATACAAAAAGTGATACCTATGTAAAGTTGGACTCTTTTCAGTTAGGTATAAAAATGTTTCTTTACTTTTTCATGTAAGTTTGTTTATTATTCTACATTAGATTTTGTGAGTATGTTGAGGTTTGCCCTCATTAATGGAAAAAAAGACAAAAAATAATTTCCTTCATATGAATTTATTTTAGTCATTCGGTAACTCCAGTACAGAATGTAAAGAAAGTGATAATTATCTTACCACTGGCAGCATTAGGTCTGCTCCTAGTACTATGCTTAATAATGTACATAAGGAAAAAGAAGAAGAAACAACAATATTCTAGAAAAGGTAAACCTCACAAGGAAAAAGAAGAAGATAAAGAGCTAGATTTACCGTTGTTTGATTTTTAAACTATATCTCATGCAACCAATAAATTTTCATTGAACAACAAGCTTGGAGACGGTGGTTTTGGACCTATTTACAAGGTAACTATTTTAACTAAAGATCTTTCTATTCATCCAAAATAACTCCCTAATAAGAATTTCTGAACCTTTATAACGAAAACACATGTTTCGGTAAGAATATTGATATGTCATTCTCCTACATCATGTAAACAATACTGTTAAAATCTAGTTTATTATTTGTCAGTAAAATATTTTGGAGAAACTCATTCAACTAGTGTACAGGATATCTAGGGTATGCCTAAATATGTACCGGTGAACTGATGAGTTCTAGAATGAGGTTATATTCAATTGCTTAACTCCAGCATTGGAATCTTGTGTAGCTTCTTGGTTGTTGTATCCAAGCAGAAGAAAAATATGTTTGTTTATGAGTACAAGCCAAGTAATAGCTTGGATTGATTCATTATTTGTTGGCTCTCACTTCGCTGAACTCTCAACATATTTGGTTATCTGTAGTAATAGTTCAGTCAGTTGCAGACAAATTGGTTATCATTAGATGGATTTGATTATCACTTCTCTGAACTATTGATTTTTGCCATGTTTTGCTTTTCCAAGGATTATTACATCACCATATTGATGTTGTATCTGTTACTCTTATTTATGCAGGATACTTTCTTATACCCAGCTTGAATAGGAACCTCTACTTCTACATTTAATAAATTTCGGCTGCTTGGAATTTGGGAGTTCTTGCTCTCACAAATAAATGACAGCTACAGTCATCCACTTTCACATCTGAAGGACATTTTAATCAATTTTCGGTGTTGCCCCTGTATGTCAAGCTTCAGATTCTTGAAGAAGTATATTTCATTTGTTGAATCCATGAAGAACATTTTGACACAACTCATTGTTAATATTTTAAACATTGTTAAATACAAAATGATTTGTCACATGCAGCGCACGGGCAACATCCAGTTTATATATAATTAGGTGAAACAGATTTATGTAAAAAGAAATTATTATTTTTCAAGTAGAAATTGTGGCTATAGAATTCTTGACATGTTTCCACATTAAAAGTGTGGCTACATTGGACATCAATTATGGGGATCATTAATTATAAATTGTAGCATGTAGATAAGAAAAGGTTAAAGTTAAAAGTGTTGTCATAAGAGAGGTACAAAAGGCTACGCTTTTAAAATGTGACTAATAATAAATCAAAGGCCACACCTGGAACTGTTGTATTATAAAAATAAAGTGTTGTGAATAATATGCTACAAAGTGTCGCCTTTGTACTTCATCGGCCATACTTTTAAGCGTAGCTACTTTTGCAACACTTGAAAAGTGTAGCCTAAAGTCAATGGTAACGGCTCTTTAGGCCACCCCCCAAAAAGTGTTGCCTAAAATCAAAAAGTGTAGCCTTTTATCAAAGGACACACTTTATGCTAGTTTAGGCCACACTTTACAAGGGTGGCTAAAATCGTAAAATGTTGTAGTGTTTGTCAACCCAGTTGGATTAACAGGCATCTCCATTCCAGTAGCTGGAGTCTAGGGAGGAACTTGATTTACCCCAACAACTGCTCCTGCAATCTCTCCGCCTGCATTTCTCCTCATATTCATCATTCTGAATCTCAAGAGTTGATGTTAGATACTCGCTTAACACCAATAAACCAGACATTAGAGAAGTCACGATAAGATCAGAAGAAGGGAATTTTCCTACGGATCATACAATCTCTAAATCAAGATAGTGGTGCACTTCACTACCATGACTGAAAACTACTCAATGTGGTTGATGTGAACTTATTATCCTCAGAATTTAACCTAGTGCTCTGATACCAACTTTGTCACGACCGGAATATAGACCCCAGACGAGACCGGCGTTGTTGACGTCTCAAAGGTCTCAAACAAGCCTACATACGTCATTCTTACTTCATCTAGGTTAATTTTAGCGGAAATTTGAAATTTTTGTTTTATTATTTCATTCTAATCATCTTAAAATTAACATCATAGGCTTTCACAAATCAACCATCTAATATAGAGATAATCATATGAAAGAATCAGTTCATAATTTTATTAAACGTATTTTTTGCCAAAACGGCACCAATACAAAGTTTGAACAAAAGTGGAAAGAAACACAAGTGGAACATGCTCCACTAGCTATAGCCTACATCTAACATAGATAATAACGATAGACATCCTCAAAAGCATGAGTGCCTACCAAATATGGATGAAAGCTCCACGTTTCGATAGCTGCAATGTCAACCTGTAAGCTCTAGCGTCCAGTTGTGCCTAGACCTAAAATTGTAGAATTGTATGGGATTAGTACACACTTGTACTAAGTATGGGTATATGCAAGAATACACTAAGGACATGCATATGTAAGAACAGCTCTTTCTTAACAACATGATTATGGAAAGTAAAGCCTGTGGGCTTGCCAAAATGGGATTAGGAAAGTTATTGAGCTTTCTAAATTTGGATTAAGAAAGTTATGCCATAAGAGTAACATGCATCTTCATACTTATCATATTGCACACAACATATAACATCTTAGACATAGCACATAACATATTGCATAGAACATAACATCTTTCATATCATTCATTCATATGCAATGAGACCTTGGAATCATGTACTTGACATTAAGACTTCCCAAAATGAGGGCTCAACATATAGGACCTCAACTAGGGAGCCTTTTTTAGCAAACAAAGAGTCTGCTTCATTCATTCATATTTACTTTATTTCATTTCTTTCATAGGCTAGTATAAACACCAGCTATGCTTGGATGTCGTTTAAGACTTTCATCGGGTTCGCTGTGCAATGATCAAGAATGAACTAGTGTCATTACTTAAGTCTAGCTCACCTCTTGATCGTCCTATCCTAACACCTTTAGTATGATTCATTTCATTATGTGCATATTTTGAGGCTGGCCTCATTCATTCATTGGAAATTTTAACTTTAACCTACATAGATCATGTGAGCATCATGAAATCCAATGTCTCCCCCACACCGAAAAGAGGTGGAATCACCGGCCAAAATGACCCAAAATATGCTAGGGTACATGGGAATTGAACCCCGCCAGATCCCTATATTGGCAGTATGGGTTCAAAGACTAGGATATATAAGGATACCCATACCCGGCATGCAGGACACTCTTATCTCATGAGAGTTACGTGAACCTCCTCCCTTCCCTAAAGAAGGCATCACCGCTCATAGCTAGTCTATCGGTGCTCAGTATATAGTTCCATTACATTCAACTCATACGTAATTGAAGCTAGCTTCTAGTATAAGGATATCATAGCTCAATAGATAATTTCTCATCTCATCATTTGTATTAAGTTTGTTAACCTCAATGCTTTCATTAGAGTGTTTATAGAGATTGGTCTCTTTTTTAACTTTACACTCTCATAGGTGAGTACGTTTTGGTAACATTTACTTAGGCTCATTTGAGATTGCCCTCATCTTTTACATAAGCCTCATATCATGTTTTCACCATATTCATTAACATTAGCGCAATTGCTCTTCATAATTACTCATTCTTTTTTACGTGAATGTTCATTTCATCATATGCCAATGCACTTGGCAATTTAGTGTGTTTCACACTCTTACATAACCCTTCTAGGGTTTCATCATTTCATTGTTAATTAGATTATTTCATTGTTCATTTCATCATGTGACAATGCACTTGAACATTTTAGTGTGTTTTACACTCTTACTTAACCGTTCTAGGGTTTCATCATTTCATTACATACATCTTAGGATCACTTATTTTTAAACGTATGCTAGACTTATGGGTCTATACATACAAGCCATGAGGCTTCATTCATAGTTCGTTTAAGTGATTCATATCTTCCTAAGATTATGTGGTACAAGACTTATGCATCTTGTATGTATGCCAAGATCTCGATTTTGATGTAAGTAGGCAGCATTATTCTCGAATATTTAATTCACGTATGACTTATTTATCAATACGTAATTTGGGCAAGGGAATGTGGTTTCCAATATCTTGGACAACACTTACATTTTTCATTTATTTTATTTTGGTCCACAAAGCCTGGGGACCCAAGATCAAGCCCCAACGACTTCATTTTCTTTTAATTTCTTTTATTTATATTTTCTCTTTCTTAGCTGAGGGGTTGTGAGATCGAACCCCCACAGCCCCTTTTTTATTTTAATTTATTTTTCCATGGATTCTTTGAGTTGACCATGAGGTTGTGGGATCGAACCCCCACAGCCTCACTTTATTTTTCATTTAATTCTCCTTTTCCGCCTAGAGGTCGTGGGTTCGATTCCCATGCCTAACACTCATTTTCTTTTCATTTTTCCTTAAGCTTGACCAAGAGGTTGTGGGTTCGAATCCTACTCCTCTCATTTCTTATTTTCATACATCATTTTCCAGGCCTAAACCATGGTTCGAATCCCCTTCACCACATTCCTTTTTACTTCTTTATTTTCATGGTTTTTAACATGGTGAGGTCATGGGTTCAATCCTCCATGACCTCACTTGTTTTAATTCATTTTTTCACAACATCTTGAACCCTCTTAACTTGACTGAAACTCATCATTTGAAACAATAAATTTTGTAGTTTTTCTTCATCATATTTCCATCAAGTTACACATTAGTTCCTAGGGAATTTCATAGTTCATTTAGAACGTTTTAGGTGCATTTTCATGGATTGGATTAGCCAAGAGTTTTTCACTCAATTCAGCCACATTACACTTCATATGAACATCACGATTTACATAAGTTTGTGAACGTAAGATCACAACTATAACATTACAATTTTTGAGCCTTAACTCGAGAACACCTAGTCACGGTCACATTTTTGCACACACAAGCACATTGTTTCGGAACACATAGGTTGTCATTCGTAATATTTCAAACACAGTTGCATCAACATATTCATCACGAAAACGCAACACACGCCTAATATCTACCAGCAAACATACCCAACCTACAAATCATTGGGAGCTAGTGACACGGACATGCAACGGGGAACAACCCTAGTTTTTATATTGAATATACTGAACCTTAGGGTTCTCTTTGGAAAGGGACCAAGAGAGAAGAGAACCCATACCTTTTAGTCGTTCAAACCTCAACTTGATGCCCAAAAACTTCTCCAAACACACGTCCAACACCAAAAGTTCAACACCCAACTCGAGGGAAAACCTTCCCTTTGACTACGTTATTGACTAACGTTTGTTTTTCTTATATTATCATGTGAGTTCTTCAAGTGTGAAGAACCTTGGCAAATTTTCTGTTCTTGAATATTATTTGGCACAGAGAAACGTGAATGGGATAAGAGAGATTGAACGTGAAAGTGAGATAGACGTGAGAGAGTGAGAGTTTTATTAGGCTTAGGAGTCGAGTTTAGGACTTAGTCAAATAAGGTTTTATGAAACGATAAAAAAATTTGATTTCACTTTTATTTAAAAAAGCTAATAAATAATAAATATTAATTAGTTACATTAATTTACCAACTTAAATTACAATAAATTTAATTCATTTCTTCCACCTAGGTTCAAACCCGGGTGGAGCAAAACTTCACTCTAAGAGCCATTTTTCGACCCTCTCTCCCTAAAATACACCTTATTAAATAATTAATTAATTATTTATTTAGGGTAATTATGATACTACCCTTAGCCTGGAAAAAGACAAGTTTATCCCTAGAACCTCCAAACTTAAGATTTCCCCTTTTTGAGTCCGGTAAAGACTCTTTCGAGTAAATTTTCATATTCATGAGCCCTACATTGCTGGACCCAACCTTTCCTAGCTCAACTAACTCCCCAAGTTAGTTGTCTTGGCTATCGTAAGGGATCAGAGGTCTGGTTCTACGCGCATCTATTCGTGTGAACCCAGTCTAATTGTAGGCATTCTAGGAAGATTAAGCATTATTTAGCATAGCCATTTTTAGGGTTGTTACACAAAAGTAGCTAAATAGTCCAATTAGAATAAGGTTAGGACGAAGGTGTGAATTTCCAATTCACCCCTCAAATGAAACAGACGTAGGCACTTGTTTACAGGCCACCATCGATGGAGAAATCGTCGGTCGTAGGTCAGTCTACGGGCCATCTTTTGGCTTCTGTCAATTACTACTTGGACATTTTTTGGGTTGAGACCTGACAAATCTAAGTACCAATCGATGAGACCTCACCAACGGGCCGTTCGTTGACAAACTGGCCATCGTTTAGTCCGTCGATAGACACTGCCAAGATAGTGTCGCAACCAGCCTTGGGTCCTTCTTGCGGGGACCTTTAGAAGTTGTACCCGGACGTTTCCAACGTAATTACAAACCTTTAAAAGTTGTAGACCTTCCACATAAGTTTCACCAAACACAAACACCTGCAACTCGTCCAAACAGGCTATGCCCCATCAAGACATACATTGAGCGTCTTAAGGGCTATTTTTCGAATGCCTTTGACGTTCTTGGTTGTTTGACCTCCAAACTTCTCAAAAAACCATATAACATCTTTAAACATCATTATTACTCATTTTAATACTTAATAATATCATTAAATAAAGTATATAATCACGCATGGACACATAAGACACATAGGCGACTAGTCGTCGAATGGTTTGGTCGTCCCTTTACGTTCGACTTCCAAATCATTTCAAACTTTACACACTGCATCTAAACCATATTATACGTAATTTTATGAACTTATAAACTTATGAAAAACATGTTAGGCTCTAGACACCCTATCTCATTTTGGGGTCTTAAAGTATCTCCACTTGGGAACATTCGTCCTCGAATGACACTTAGAGATCTTTAATCACAACAAGGACTGCAATGCATCATAGAGCAGTTCATAACATTTATAACAACATCAAATCATTTTAGTTCTCAATGTGCACAAGCAAGCAAAACCACTAATCACTCACTCTTTAATGCATCAAACACATAGGCTCTTATCATGTTCATAGGAGGAACATCCTTCTCCTAATCATAATATGGTCATTGCACTTCAATTCATTAAGATATCATTTGGCAAGGCCACACAAAGGAATATTTCAACAACACTCAAGAAGCAATTTAGGCACTGTTACTTCAATGCACATAAACTTGAGTTCATTGAATCAACAAATATCTTCATTAGTTAGATCTAGTGACATGAAGGTCATACTCAACCATTCCATGTTTAGTGGTGTCCATGGAGGAATGTCCTTTTCCTCAACATAGATACATGTATCATGAGTTCACACCTAAGCAAGGTACAAGGTCAATTTCCTATTAAAATGAGAAATTCTTAACTTCTAAACAAAGGCATGGTTATCTTTCATTCCTAGTGAAGTCTAAATGCTAGATCACACCAAGTACATCACAACAAATAGGAAGAAATTTCACAAAATGTCAATTTCTAACATAGTACTCACCTTCACAATAAGCATATTTTGAGAAGAATCACACAAATCAATAGGCACACACATGAGCACTTAGCTAAATATGCTTTAACCTTCATAGAATGAGCCTACAATTATGCATCCCAAATCATAAAAGTCACATAATTTTCAAGACTCTAAATATTTCATTTTAAAGAAACTTAACTTTTCATTATAAGGATAAACATTTCACCTCACAAGTGACTATTACCATGTTTCTTATCTTACCTCTTGAAGTCAAATGCGCAATTAACATATTAAGATGCACAATACACATGACAAAACATGGATTTTATCAAAAATATTCTTTCATGCGCCCTGGAATGTTAAAATATCCTTAAGGTAATGCCAATCAATACACACCAAACATATAAAGTTCATGTAATTCATACTTTATGCAAGACTCTATTCATGAACAAGTTTACCAAGAATTCATTATATTAAAGTTCATGTAAGAATAGAAGGACAAGGTAGACAATATCTACAACCTTACTACTCCATCACCATCCCCCACTTAGGGTAAGCCCAATAAATAGCAACTTAACCCAACCTTAAGAGTATCTTAACTAAACAGCCTTCATTCTTATCACTTAAAAGTGATTACAACTTTAGAAGGAATTTACAGCAAGTTATCATATGAACACCAAAGTATTCTAAACCTTATAATCTAGGCAATTTATCCCCAATCATCAAGTTTGGTCATCTCATTCAACCACATAAGGTTTTCATACAATACAATAGACACCAAGGTCATACATCATCAATGGAAACAATATAGGAGACTTAGTCTTAAGGACTCTTTCTTTTCTTTCAACATTCATGCAAGCTAACTTCTAGGTCAATCAAACCCACATCATCACCCTACTAAGATAACAGTACTACCCTCAATTCTAGTGAAAACATCAATTCCATAACATAAACGGACTCACAAAATCATCATGCCATAAGAATCTCACTCTTCATTCCAAATAGAAAATCTCATTTTTACATTCATTATCATGTTCATATGCATCAACTCTATACATATTTCGACAACATCTAATCAAAGAACAATTTAGTTGATTTTCAAAAATCTTACAGTAAACTGTCTTATCATTATAGTGAGCATGCTTTCAAATTTCAAAAATGCAACATTTAGGCAATTGATTGGAAAAGCATGACAATATGAGATAACAAATTCTTACCAACTCATCCTACAAAAGCATGCATACTATCTCAATTATATATTAATTGTTAAAATATGATTTTTTTAATATAATGACCTTACAAAAATATGATTATAATCCTCTATTTGATCCACTTAAATGTTGCTTCCATCGAGGTTCAAACCCGTGACGTCCCCATCGCAAAAATGGGTCCCTCCTGGTCGACCCAACCCAAACCACCCCATTAATTAATTAATTACTAATAATAATCTGATTTTCCTTTTTCTTAAATCAGCATTTAAATATTAATTAGTTAAATTAATTAACCAATTTAAATAATCGAGTTAAATCATTGCTCCCACAAAGATTCAAACCCTGGTGGAGCAAGATTTTGCTCAAAGGACAATTTCGGCCCTTTCTACCTAAAATTCACCTCCACATTATTAATTAAATATTTAGGGTAGTTAATATACTACCCTTAGATTAAAAAAAGACTATATTACCCCTAGACCTTCCAAACTTAAGATTTCCCCTTTTTAAGTCCGGTAAAGACTCATCCAGGTAAGTCTTCATATTCGTGAGGCCTACAAGGATGGACCCAACCTTTCGTAGCTCAACTAAATCCTCAAGGTAGTTGTATTGGAGGTTGCAAGGTTTCAGAGGTCTGGTTCTACGCGCATCAATCCGTGTGAACCGTGTCTAATTGTAGGCATTCTAGACACATTAAGCATTACTTAGCATATCCATTTTTAGGATTGTTACATTATTTCCCCCTTAGGAAAATTCGTCCCCGAATGACACTTCACATCATTTTAAAATAAAGAGGGTGATTTTCAAAAATATCTTAACGTACTTGAGACTTTACTCTTTGGGAATTTCTGTTTCACACTTACTCTGGATAATGCATATTACTCAAGCTTATCTGAAGCTTTATATTTGAGATTGAGGAACTTCCTTCTCAATCCCACTTAATTTGATGCACCTCACAAATCATGCAAAACAAAAAAAAAATCACGTCCACGCTATTCAAAAACAACAACATTATATGCAAACATTAATTCATTTTAACTCACATATCGCAATTCTTACACATAGGATTTTTTGACTTACAACATCAACTCACTATTGCACTAAAACTTAGAGTTTCTTAAACAAAAACAGCCTTAGGAGGAGTATATCTAACCACTTAGATAACATCTTGTTGGCCTTAAGATTAGAAATTATATGGCTTTGTTGGATTTATCCACGCCCTGCCCATTTATACCCTATCTCATTTGGCAACTTAAACCTCACTACCCTGGTTTGATAGTCTATGGTAGCATAACACTTATGGAATAAAATCCATACCTAAGCTATTCAATGCTTTTTGTTGGTGAATATCTGATTCACATATTAGTAGGTTTGTGCACATCCTTGAAACCTACTAGCAGCTTCGCGTTAATAGACTAAGGAACTTCTTCCTAAACTAGTGTCATCAAAGCATACAACATAAATAAACACATAAGTCAGCAACCAACATGATGACTCCAACATATTAACTTCATACTAGTGCATAAAACCACACACATGAAAAACTAATTTAGGCTACACACCCGAGACATCACCAGAGGTGTCTTCCCCTACACCCCTAGAATTGAGTGCGAAGACTCGTTGCCTCCTTTGAGCCTCTTCAATTTGACCATTCGGCTGAACTTTCTCCTTCCCCTTTTCTCGACCTCTCATATATGGACAATCCTTCATCATGTGACCCGGTTCGCTACAACTATAACAAGCGTTAGAGACCCTCATACACCCTCCTCCATGAAGTTTTCCAAACTTCCTACAAGGTGGACCCTCCTGAGTTGTATCTACTTCACTGTTTCTCTTAACTCTAGGCTCAGAATCACTATCATAGCGACCCTTGGATGAACTTGACTTCCCTTGGTGGGAGAGTCCCTTCTTAAACCTAGGCTTATCCCTAATTTCTGTATTACTCTTCCTTGAAAAATTATTCTCTGTTTGCCTTGACCTGTTCCCTGGCCTAGTATGTTTCCTCTTCCTGCTTTCCTCAACTTGTTGGACATGGACCATAAGCTTGGAATGTCCCATGCTGGCATGCAGCATATCTCTCATACACTCCTTCTCGAGATCCTAAGCAATCTTAGATCCAGTGTAAACGGGAGGATTCATCCTCGTGAAGTCCCTTAACCTGCTAGCCATGGTGCTGGCAGGTGGGTTCTCCCTGGGAACATCTTGTTACTCCGGCTGGGCTGCCATAGCCTGATCTTGTGAAGTGATGGATTGGGACAGCTATACCAAGGATGTCCTCACTTCTCCATTTGTCAACCCAGTTAGGTTAAGAGGCATCTCCATTCCAGCAGCTTGAGCCTAGGGAGGAACTTGATTTACCGCAGCAGCTACTCCTCTAATCTCTCCGCTGCGTTTCTCCTTGTATTCTTCTATCTGAATCTCAAGAGTTGATGTTATATACTCTCTTAACACCAAGAAATCAGACATTAGAGAAGGCATGATGCAGTCTCGAAATCAGGATAGTGGTGCACTTCACTACCATTACTTAGAAACTACTCAATGTGGTTGATGTGAACTTATTACTCTCGGAATTTAACCTAATGCTCTGATACAAACTTTGTCATGACCGGAGTCTAGACCCCAGAAAAGAACGGCATCGTTGACCTCTCAGAGGTCATAGACAAGACTACATACGTTATTGTTACTTCATCTATGTTAACTTTAGCGGAAAATTTGAACTTTTTGTTACTTAACATTCATTTAAAACATTCTACTTAAACTCATAAACATTCACAATCAACCATCTAATAATAAGATCATCACATGAAAGAAATAGTTCCATACTGCATTATGTGTATACTTGCTAAAATAGCACCAATACAATGTTTGAAATAAGATGAGAAAGAAACGCACGTGGAACATACTCCACTAACTTAAACATATATCTAACCTAGAATATAATGGGCAAGAATCCTCTCAATCATGAGGGCCTACCAAATCCGGATGAATGTTGCAACGTCGTACTATAAGCTCTAACGTCCACCTATGCCTGCACTTAAAAGTAGATATTGTATGGGATTAGTACACATTTGTACTAAGTATGGGAATATGAAAGCACACAACAAGGACATGCATGAGTAAGAATAGCTCTTTCCGAACAACATGATTTATGGAAAGTCAAGTCACGGGACCTTCCAAATTTTGATTTGGAAAGTGACTGGACTTGCCAAATTTGTATTAGGAAATTCATGCCATAACAGTAACATGTATCATCATACTTATCATTTTGCAAGCAGTACATAACGTATTGCACATATCATATCACATAGTTCACATAATTCTTTCATATGCCATAAGACCTTGAAAACATGGACTTGACATTAGGATTTCCCAAAATGAGGGCTCAACATATGGGACCTCAACTAGGGAGCCTTCTTTAGCAAACATAGAGTCTGCTTCATTCATTCATACGTACTTCATTTTCATTCATTCATATACTAGTGCATTCACTAGTCATACCTAGGATGTAGTTTAAGACTCTCATCGGGTTTGCTATGCAATGACCAAGAATAACCTAGTGTCATTTCTTGAGTCTAGCTCACCTCTTGATTATCCTATCCTAACACCTTTGGTATCGTTCATCTCATTATGTGCATTCATTGAGGCTGGCCTCATTCTTTCTTTGCAAAATTTAACCTTAACCTACATAGATCATGTGAGAATAATGAAATCTAGTGTGTAATCCTTACACCAAAAATAGGTGAAATCACCGGCCAAAGTGAACCAAAACATGCTAGCGTATATAGGGAATTGAACTTTGCTAGATCCCTACATTGGCAGTATAGGTTCAAACACTAGGAGATATAAGGAGACCCATACTCGGTATTGAGGACAGTCTCATCTGATGAGATTTACATGAACGTCCGCCCTTCCCGAAGGAAGGCATCACCGCTCATAGCTAGCCTATCGGTGCTCAGTATAAAGTTCCATTACATTCAACTCATACATCATGGAAGCTAGCTTCTAGCATAAAGACATCATAGCTCATTAGATGATTTCTCATCTCATCATTAGTATTAAGTATGCATTAACTTGAATACTTTTATTAGAGTGTTCATATAGACTGGTCTCTTCATTAGCTTTACACTCTCACAAGTGAATACGTTTTGGTAACATTTACTTTATCTCATCTAAGATTGCTCTCATCTTTCACATTACCCTCTTATCATATTGTCACCTCATTCATTCACTTTAACACATTTTCTTTTCATAATTACTAACCCCTTCACGTGAATGTTCATTTCATCATATGCCAATGCACTTGGCCATTTAGCGTGTTTCACACTCTTACTTAATCCTTCTAAGGTTACATCATTTTATCACATACATATTAGGCTCACCTACTTTTAAACATATGCTAGACTTATGATTCCACACATACAAGCCATGAGGCTTCATTCATAGTTTGTCTAAGTGGTTCATGTTTACCAAAGATTATGTGGTACAAGACTTATGCATCTTGTAGATATGCCAAGATATTTATTTCGATCTTTAGAGGTAGCATTAATTAAATATTTACTTACGTATGACTTATTTGTCAATACGGAATTTGGCAAGGAATCCCAATTTCGAATCCCTTGGACAACACTTAATCTTATTTTTAACTTAATATTTGCATTTTTCAAATTTGGGGGACCCTAGTTCGATCCTCATCAACCCCATAATATTTCCTTTCTTTTTCTCCTCTCCTTTTTCGTTTATGTCAAGTTGGTTGTGCATTCAATCCCCCCAAGATCATTATTTTTCTTTTAATTTATTTCTTAACTTTCTCACCTATCCAAGAGGTTGTGGGTTCAATCCCCACTCTCCGCATTTATTTTCTCCTTTATTTTTCTACTAAATCTCTCATCCATTCAAGAGGTTGTGGGTTCACTCCGCACTCACCACATCTATTTTTACTTGCATTTTTCTCACGAATTTTTTATGAAATTTTAATTTAGTGAGGTCATGGGTTCAATCCCCAATGACCTTGCATTTTTAAAAAAAAATTAAATGGAGCTCATTTTCTTAAAAGTTGGCCGAGACTACAACTTCCAGCAGGCTGGATATTTAAGTCTCTTCCAATCCATTTTTGTCTTAATCTTTTGTTGATTTTTTTTGTAGATTTCATGTAATGATGTCTTGGGTTCAATCTTTAGTGATTTCACTTATTTTAAATTCATTTTTCATTGAATTTTGTACCACTTTGTTTGGCCAAACCCAATCTACCAAATGCTGGAAATTTGTTCACTATTTTCATCTTCTTTTTATCATCATTCATACGTTAATTCTTAAGACATTTCAGGGATCATTTGGTGCATCTTTAAGTGTAATCTTTTTATGATTATACTCAGCAAAGAATTACCATCACATCCAGAAACATTACACCACTTTTACACCTCATAATTTACCTATACATTCGCAAATAAAATTCAACCATAAAAACATATCATTTTTCACATACTTTCGGTTGACATAACTTAACATGCTCACAATTCCAAACACATAATCATGAACACATTATCACAAAAATCATACTTCATACTTAAACTACCAGCAAACATACCAACAACATAATCTCTAACCTATTTAACATTGAGATCAAAGGGATACTAGGGACTAGGAGTTCGACAAGAACGGGAACAACCTTGGTTTCAAGATTCGTTGAATTCATGGGAAAGAAAATTCTCTTGGAGATAGGAGTACAGGAGAGAAAATCATACCTTATTTCAATGTTGTTCAACCCACTACTGGCTGCCCAAAAACCTTCTCCAAACTCACATCCAAATTGCGAAACTCCAACATAAACCCGACAGAACTTTGCTTTACGTTTTTGGTTAGCTTGTTTGTTTATATTTTTCGTGTAACTTCTTCAAGTGTGAAGAACTTTTGTAGCTTTTCTGTTCATGTGTTTTGGTTAGGCAGAGAGAACGTGAAAGAAAGTGAGAGAGAGGCAGATCCTGAGAGTGGATGAAATGTCAAAAAGAGAGAGGTTCCTTAGGATTAGGATTCTAGTTGAGACTAGTCAATATAAGGTTTGTTCAAATGTTAAAATCAGACTTTTTTTTTGAATTATATGTTAAATGAACATAATTCCCTTGCAAAAATTAGATTATAAACCTTAATATAATCCACTTAAATGTTGCTACCTTCGAGGTTCGAACCCGTGACGTCCCCATCGCGAAAATAGGTCCCTCCTGGTCGACTCGACCCAAACCACCCCATTAATTAATTAATTAATAATAACAATATGATTTTCCTTTGTCTTAAATCAGAATTTAAATATTAATTAATTAAATTAATTCACCTAATTATATAATCAATTTAAATCATTGCTTCCACCTAGGTTCGAACCCAGGTGGAGCAAGATTTTGCTCAAAGGCCAATTTCGTACCTTTCTATCCAAAATACCCCTCCACCTTATTAATTAAAAAATAAATTACATACTAAGGGTTATTACGAAACTAACCTTACCCTGGAAAAAGTCCATTTTACCCCTAGACCCTTCAAACTTAAGATTTCCCCTTTTTAAGTCCGGTAAAGACTTATTTGGGTAAATCTTAATATTTGGGAGCCCTACATAGTTGGACCCAACCTTTCCTAGCTTAGTTAGTTTGCTTGGCTTTTGCAAGGGTTTAGAGTTCTGGTTCTACGCGCATCGATCCGTGTGAACCCGGTCTAATCATAGGCTTTCTAGACACATTAAGCATTATTAGCATATCCATTTTTAGGGTTGTTACATCCCCCCATATGCTAAAATCATATGTCATAGATGAAATTTCATCAACCTTAATCATGTAAAGAGTCCCTTCACATAAACATAGCATATGTAAAGCATCATCTAGTTTAGGGTACACATGAACACACCATTCAAGGCCCCTCTATTGACTAGATCTTCTTACATGTGTGTGTATACATATATGTGAGTAAACCTTTCACATAACACATTGAGACACACATGTTCAAACATACATATCCATTCATATAGAAACCAAAACTAGTACTATCCTTTCAAGGTACACATGTGCAATGCATAACCATAGTCACATACCCTTGCCCATACTATCACACCTATCAAGTCATCCTATCTAAGGAAACACATATCATGCTTTGATAAACATCATCTTAACATGCATAGTTGTATACACTAGTGAATATGAGAACTACCTTTCATTTAGACACCATGACCTATACTACTTGTAACATGCATATAAAGTGAGTGTGTGTGTACATTGGTCAATATGATCACATAATAGCTATCAACAACATATTGAGGTAGCCACCCTCTTGGTACATAACACTCTATCAAGCATAAACCAGACAACACACAGTAGCATATGAGACAAGTCAACTTCATATTACACTTAAGGCTCCTAACTCATGCAATTCATGCATTCATATAGGGGTACATAGGTAAGCGGCATTTTACTCATCAATTTCAGCACCTAAACTTTACCCTTACATGGATATACACATGCTCATACAATAGTCGTACACCCTAGATCACAACTAGAATAGGAAAGTAGGCATAATCTTCTCATTGTATCATCATAAGCACATATTCATATATTCATCAATTTTCCTTCAAGGACATGGTAGTCACATGTATATATTGACAATAAAATAAACACCGCCACCACATGTGTACCATACCACACAATGTCATAGAAGGATTCATCAACATTACCATAAAGAAATAGAGAAGTAGAAGAGTAGAGGAATTCTTACCAATCCTTTAGCCTTTGGTCATCATTGACCATTACTACTCTTTTATCAATAAATCATGTATAGTACAGTATCTTAAGGTACCATAATCATACATGAAGTTAAACATAAGCTACTACAAGGTCATGCTACAACTAGTACAACATATCATTATCATGCTAGAATATAGAAGGACATAGACCATCAACCAACTTCACTTGCATGGATTATAGATCATATTTCATCAATAATATCAATGCAAGTAAGTAGCCAATCATATATTTAATCATATCGAAATCATGCTTAAAGCTCTTCAAGATCAAGCTACTATCGTAGGAATTAAACTATCAATTCAACGTAGAGTAGAGAGAATAGGCTATCTTAGTAATTTTCCCAAAGTATTAATCATCATTCATATTTTACCACTAAAGTACATTCTAGGCAGTAGATAATGAAATAATAGTCTAGATGAGACACTACTACAATTGCAATTCAGTTCGAATTCACTACAAGCATGCTTCATGTTACGAGTTCATGGAAGGTAAGTTTACATAGGTTAATCCTATTCAAACTATCATAAATTGAACCATATTGGATATATTACATATAATTTATACTCATATTACGTTATAGGCTGCAGCTCTAAACAATTAACCATGATCAATTCTCATAACAACTAACCTAATATCAAGCTCACAAGTTACTACTTGATAGACTAGAAAAACCTAGATCAATTTAAACCAAGCCTTCTTTACTTTGATGATACAAGATTTATATCCACAATTCAACCATGGTATTAACCTAAAACAGTAGCTACAAAAACCACAACATAATCGAAATCCACTTTTTAATCAATTATGACCCACATTACAATGATCATAATGAAGACTAGGCTAGGCATGTTCAAACCTTCATGCATTGATTCACATGGGTAATTAATCAATGATTAACCATTAATATACATACTAGACAGTATACATAAGAATATTAACATAATTGAATCACAAATCGATATGCATTAGATCAAGATCATAAAGCCATACAAAGGCTAAAATCGAGTTTGTGAAAGAGCATGGGTTCATCATGCAATAGAATTTAAAATCACGTCCATATCAGTATATAATCATCAATAAATTCATATTATACTTTTGAAATCAATTTAAGAAAAAACCCATGACTAGAATGAAGAAGAAGAACTTGATCATACTTTTCTCTTTGAAAAGTTTGAGATTAATTCTCTAGATTGAAGGATAACTAGAGATGAAGGATCACCATACCTTTATATACATTAAAATATCTAAAATTTTATTATTCATCCATGGAAATCAAAGCTCCAAGCTGTTCTTCAGCTTCCCCAACAATGGAGATTCTAGAGAGTATATTTTTGGGGGGAAAAGTCTAATTTTAAGAATTGTATTTGGGGTGGGGTTGATCACGTTTTTAATCCCTTATATACATCCAAAATTAGATAAATAATCCTATTAGAATCATGTTAGTACGTGGAGTGAATTTCCCATTCACCCCTTAAATGAAACAGACGCAGGAACCAATTTACAGGCCACCATCGATGGAGCAATCTATTGGCCGTAGGTTAGTCTACGGGCCGTCCTTTGGCTTCTGTCGATTGGTAGTTGGCAAATTTTAGGGTTGAGACCTGCCCAAGATAAGTACAAATCGATTAGACCTCACCAACAGGCCGTTGGTTGACCAACTGGCCATCGTTTGATCCGTCGAGTGACGTTGCAAAAGCAGTGTCTCGACCAGCCTTGGGTCCTTCTTGTGGGGCCTTTTGCTGGGCCCTTTAGAAGTCGTAACCAGATGTTTCCAATGTAAATAAAACCCATAATAAGTTGTAGACCTTCCACATAATTTTCAATCAAAACAAACACCTGCAACTCGTCCAAACAGGCTAGGCCCCATCAAGACACACATTGAGCGTCTTAAGGGCTATCTTTCGAACGCCTTGGACGTTCTAAGTCGTTTCACCTCCAAACTTCATTAAACACCATATACCATCTTTAAAAATCATTATAAATCATTTTAATACTTAATAATATCTTTAAATAAAGTATAGAATCACGCATGGACACATGAGACACATAGGTGACTAGTCGCCGAACGTTTTGGTCGTCCCTTGACGTTCGACTTCCAAATCACTTCAAACTTTACACACTGCCTTTAAACAATATTATAAGTCATTTAGGACCTTATAAACTTAAGAAAAACATGTTAGGATCTAGACATTCTATCTCATTTTGGGGTCTTACAATGTCCCGCACTTGGGAACATTAGTCCTCGAATGACACTTAGGTTCTCTTTAATCACAACAACGACTTCAATGCATCATATAGCAATTCAAAACATTTATAACAATATCAAATCATTTTAGCACTAAATGTACACAAGCAAGAAAAGCCATTACTCACTCACTCTTTAATGCATCAAACACATAGGCTCTTATCATGTTCATAGGAGGAACATCCTTCTCCTAATCATAACATGGTCATTACACTTAAATTCATTAAGAAATCATCTTGAAAGGCCACACATAGGCAGATTTCAACAACACTCAAGAAGCAATTTAGGAACTCTTACTTCAATGCGCATAAACTTGAGTTAATTGAATCAACAAATATCTTCATTAGTTAGACCTACTGCCATGAAGTTCATACTCAACCATACCATGGTTAGTGGTTTCCATGGAGGATTGTCCTTCTCCTCAACACACCTACATGTATCATGAGTTCACACCTAAGCAAGGTACAAGGTCAATTTCCTCTTAAAATGAGAAATTCTCAACTTCTAAACCAAGGCATTCTTATCTTTCCTTCCTTCTGAAGTATAAATGGTAGATTACACCAAGTACATCACACCTAATAGGAAGAAATTTCACAAAATGTAAATTTCTAACATAGTACTCACCTTCACAGTAAGCGAATTTTGAGAAGAATCACACAAATCAATAGGCACACACATGAGCACTTAGCTAAACATGCTTTCACCTTTCCAGAATGAGCCTACAATTATGCATCCCAAATCATAAAAGTCACATAATTCTCAAGACACTCAACATATTTCATTTGAAAGAGACTTAAATTTTTATTATAAGGCTAAATATTTCACCTCACAAGTGACTATTATCCTGTTTCGTATCTTACCTCTTGAATTCAAATGCACAATTAGCATATTAAGATGCACAATACACATGAAAAACATGGATTTTATCAAAAAAATTGTTTCATGCTCTTTGGAATCTTAAAATATCCTTAAGTTAATGTCAATCAATACACACCAAACATATAAAGTTGGTTCAACTCATACTTTATGCAAGACTCTATTCATGAAACAACCTTACCAAGAATTCATTAGATTCAAGTTCAAGTAAGAATAGAAGGACAAGGTAGACAATATCTACAACCTTACTACTCCATCACCATCCCCCACTTAGGGTAAAGCCAATCAAGAGCAACTTAACCCAACCTTAAGAGGATCTTAACTAAACAATCTTCATTTTGATCACTTAAAAGTGATTACAACGTTAAAAGGAATTTGCAATAAGTTATCATAGGGACACTAAGGTATTCTAAACATTATCATCTAGTCAATTTATACCCAATTATCAAGTTAGGTCATCTCATTCAACCACATAAGGTTTTAATACAATACAATAGACACCAAGGTCATACATCATCAGGGAAAACAATATAGGAGACTTAGTCTTAAGGACTCTTTCTTTTCTTTAAACATTAATGTAAGGTAACTTCTAGGTAAATCAAACCGACATCATCACCCTACTAAGATAAGAGTACTACCCTCAATTCTAGGGAAAACATCAATTCCACAACATAAAGGAAGTGACAACACAATAAGAAGTTAGAAACAATCCTGCAACTCATCATGCCATAAGACTCTCATTCTTCATTCCGAATAGAAAATCTCATTCTTAAATTCATTATCATGTGCATATGCATCAACTCTATACATATTTCGACAACATATAATCAAAGAACAGTTCAGTTGATTTTTCAAAAATCTTACACTAAACTGTCTTATCATTACAGTGAGCATGCATTCAAATTCCAAAAATGCAACATTTAGGCTATTGATTGGAAAAGCATGACAATATGAGATAGAAATTCTTACCAACTCATCCTAAAAAAGCATGCATACTACCATCACACCTAAGTTCAAGTCTATGCAAAGGACTCCAATGCATACTAGGAAACTTATCATAGACCACATAGATACAAAGGGAAACATTGAACATTTTTAAGTACTTGTCTTAGGGTAGCATGCTTCCATAGGTAGTCACTAAGCATTTCAATTTCAAATCATAGTATTAGGCCTCCATCATGTAAAACCATATAGGAACACATCATTCACAAAGAACTCATGTCAACCATAAGAACTTCTAGCACGCTTTAACCATATTAGGACACACATTCTTCAACATAACATGCTATGTCACATAAGTTTTCATATATAACCATAAATGGCATCACATAATCAAAACATGTAAAAATTCACCTTCACACATACTCATTAAACCATAGAACAAGATAAGCATTTCAATCACCTTTTCTCCCTCAAGCATAGAGATAATCTCATCCATGCAATCACATCTAAAAGAGCACAAGAAAACATAAGAAAAAGATCTTATAGAGTTAAGTTCTATTGCACGATATGAGAATGATGAAGAAGGGAAACTCTATCGTCCTATAGCCTCTCGTACCATTTGATGTGTCGCGACTCACCACCAATGATACAAGACTCTACTAGATGTGGCAATATGAGAGTTCTCTGACCCTAAACAACTTTTAAAAACCTGACTCTGATACCATGTTTGTCACATCCGGGGAGAACCCCCTAGAAGCAACATGGCATACTTGACCTCTCGCAGGTCTTGTACAAGCCCATAGTTATCATTTATCGCATTGACATAGTAAATTTAGCGGAAAATTTAAAACTTTCTATAGCACCTCATATGCTAGAAACTTTAATTATTATATATACAAAAACATAAGTCATAATACATAGTTAGACCCTAAGTCTCTTTGTCATCTTAGAATCAACAACTTTGGAGTACATTAGGGACACGACCCTTAAGACATAAGACAAAACTATACGATATTTAATCGAGTTTAGAGTAAGTACCCATTAGGACATGCTTGGACTTAAGGATTTCTTTCCTTTATCTTGGGAATCATCTATCAAGATCGTCAATCATAGACATCCTTTAAGCATACATATCCTACACTTGTGAAAAATGTAGAGAACAATGGAATTAGTACAAGAATGCACTAATATGTCAACCATGCAAAAACATGCATTTAAAAGGGAAATTTTCTTGAAATAATACTTCATGCCTTTTTGAGTAAATATTTATAAAACCTTTAAACAATTGCATTTATATCATTCATATGAATCATATAAACATATTGAAAGGCCAAACATTTCATACAAAGACATATAGGATTTATTACATTTTTTAGTCATATTACAGTAAGCTCTTGTTCCCTTAACAGTGAGCTAATTCCCTTTTATTCATTAACTTCCCAAGTAACCCTCTAGTGATACTTGATTCAATGCATCACCTTAAGGCCACAAGAAAACATACGTATCATTTATACAAGACAACACGTACCATCATAAAAGTATAGTACAACATAGACATAGTTAAGTCAAAACTATAA
This sequence comes from Solanum pennellii, assembly GCF_001406875.1. Lineage (NCBI taxonomy): Eukaryota > Viridiplantae > Streptophyta > Magnoliopsida > Solanales > Solanaceae > Solanum > Solanum pennellii. Next base: position 47,251,910 of record NC_028644.1, read on the forward strand.
GGACATTACAGTGAACTCCTAGTCATTATGCACATATACTTATTTTATTCACATAGAACCTTATAAGACCTAACTCATGCCCCCAATCTAAGAGTACTAGTGCAATGTACATGAAAGGCCCCATAACCTCACACATACTAATAAACCTATCATGAGGCCACAAGCCTTTCCATACAAGTCATACATCAACACAGAAAGAGGAGACCACTTTATTTATGTCAAGCAAGACCTTTATCATATAGTCAAGAAGGTCAACATCATGCATAAAGACTCATATCATGCACCTCTTCATAACAAGGAAACAAATACTACAATGTCATGCATAAAGAACACATACATGGTGATATGCATTAGAACACCTTCTTAGAACTTCCTAAGGAGCTACTTGTGCATTGTCTAGATGGGTTCATTACTTCCACTTATTCTTAGTAACCTCCCATAAGTTATTCTAGTTAGGGTCCTAATCATTTACTTCTATTGTCCATTTTACATTAGGGAAACTAAAGCCTTAACCGACATAGACCATGTGATGCTAAACACGGAATCGGGTGTCATAAAACCCCACACACAAAAAAAGGGTGGTCTACAGGCCAAAGTAGAACCAAACATGACATTGCTTTCTAGGTAGATCCAGTAGCTAGTATCCTCTGGTGGCAACATAGTTATGGAACATGGGGGTACATGTGAAAACCCTCCTTATGCTGAGATTAGGCATTGTAGTTATTTACTTATTGAAAAATCACTCTAGCACCCCTTTTGGGTCATGAGGCTATCCACCCATGAGGTTTATGGTGACCTACTTTCCTACCATAGGAAGGAACACACACTCATATTCAATTTCACATTGTGCTAAGCTAATTTCCCTTTATTTAAAACATTTATTATATTTTTACTTTATAAAACATAGGTTTCGGAGATTCATCCCCCCATATGCTTAACTTATAGGTCATAGATGAGAGTTCATTAACCTAAATCATGTAAAGAATCCCTTCACATGAACATAGCATATGTAAAGAATCATCTAGTTTAGGGTACACATGAACACATTATTTGAAGGCACCTTTCTTGACTAGGTCTTCTTACATGTGTGTGTATACATATATGTGAGAAAATCTTTCACATAACACATTAGAACACACATGCTCATACATACATATTCATACATATAGAAACTAAAACTAGAACTTCCTATCAAGATACACATGTGCAATTCATAGGCAAAGTCCCATACCTTTGCCCATACTAGTACACGTATCAAGTCATCCTAGATAAGGAAACACATATCATGCTTTCATAAACATCATCTTAACATGCATAGTAGTAGACACTATTAAATATGAGAACTACCTTTCATTTAGACACCATGACCTATACTACTTGTAACATGCATGTAAAGTGAGTGTATTGTACATTGGTCAATATGATCACATAATGTCTATCAACAACATATTGAGATAGCCACCCTCTTAGACCATGATACTCTATCAATCATAAACCACACAACACAAAATAACATATGATACAACTCAACTTCATATTACACTTAAGACTCCTAACTTGTGCTATTTATGCATTCACATAGGGTTACATAGGTAAGGGATTATTAACCAATTTACTCATCAATGTCAGCACCTATACTTTACCCTAACATGGATATACACATGCTTCATACAATAGCCATACACCCTAGATCACAACTAGAATAGGAAAGTAGGCATAATCTTCTCATAGTATCATCATAAGCACATGTTCATATATTCATCAATTTGCCTTGAAGTCCATGTTCAAAATATATATATATATTTACAATAAATTAAACAACGCCACAATATGTAGACCATACCGCAGAATGTCATACAAGGCTTCATCAACATTACTATAAAGAAATAGACAAGTAGAAGAGTTCTTACCTATCCTTTAGCCTTTGGTCATCATTGACCATTACTACTCTTTTATGAATACATCATTATAGGGAAGTAGCTTAAGTTTGCATAATCATTTATGAAGCTAAACATAAGCTACCACAAGGTCATGCTACAACTAGTACAACATATCATTAACATGCTAGAATGTAGAAGGACATAGACCATCAACAAACTTCACTTGCATGGATCATAGATAATATTTCATCAATTATATCAATCCAAGGCAGTATCTAATTATATACTTAATCATATAGAAATTATGCTTAAATCTCTTCAAGATCAAACTACGATAGTAGGCATTAAACTATCAATTCAACGTAGAGTAGAGAGAATAGGCCATCTTATTAATTTTCCCAAAGTATTAATCATCAATCACATTTTAACAATAAAGTACATGCTAAGAAGTAGCTAATGAAATCATAGTCTAGATGAGACACTACTACAATTGACATTAAGGTCGAATTCACTACAAGCATGCTTCATATTAGGAGTTCATGGAAGGTAAGTTTACATAGATTAATCCTATTCAAACTATCATGAATTTACCCATATTTTATTTTTTACATATAATTCATACTCATATTACGTTATGGGCAGCAGCTATAGACAATTAACCATGATCAATTCATATAACAACTATCCTAACATCAAGATCACAAGTTACTACTTGATAGACTAGAAGAACCTAGATCAATTGAAAACAGTAGCTACAAGTTCTATAATTTGATCATAAAAGATTTATATCCACAATTCCAACCATGGTACTAACCTAAAACAGTAGCTACAAGAACCACAACATAATCGAAATCCACTTTTTAATCAATTGAGGACCCACATTACAATGATCATAATGAAGACTAGGCTAGGCATATTCAAACCTTCATGCATTGATTCACATGGGTAATCAATCAACGATTCACCATTAATATACATTCTAGACAATATACTTAAGCTATTAACATAATTGAATCACAAATCGATATGCATTAGATCAAGATCATAAAGCCATACATAGGGTAAAATCGAGTTTGTGAAAGAGCATGGGTTAATCATGCAATAGAATTTAATATCACGTCCAAATCAGTACATAATCATCAATAATTCATATTATACTTTTGAAATCAATTTAAGAAAGAACCCATGGCTAGAAAGAAGAAGAAGAACTTGATCATATTTTTCTCTTTGAAAACATTGAGATTAACTCTCTAGATGGAAGGATAACTAGAGATGAAGGATCACCATACCTTTATCTACATTAAGATCTCTAAAAACTTATGATTTATACATGGAAATCAAAGCTCCAAGCTGTTCTTGAGCTTCACCAACAATGGAGGTTCTAGAGAGTATATTTTTGGAGGAAAAAGTCTCATTTTGTGAATTGTATTGGAAGAGGGGTTGATCACGTTTTAAATCCCTTATATACATTTAAAAGTATCTAAATAATCCTATTAGAATCAGGTTAGTACGTGGGGTTAATTTCTCATTCACCCATTAAATGAAAAACACGCAGGCACCAATTTACAGGCCACCATCAATGGAGCAATCTACTGGTCGTAGGTCAGTCTACGGGCCGTCCTTTGGCTTCTGTCGATTGGTAGTTGGCTTTTTGGGTTTAGACCTTCCCAAGATAAGTATTAATCGGTGAGACCTAACCAACAGGCCTTTGGTTGACCAACAAGCCATCGTTTGGTCCGTCGAGTGACACTACCAAGGCAGTGTCTCGACCAGCCTTGGGTACTTCTTGTGGGGCCTTTTGCTGGGCCCTTTATAAGTCGTACCAAGATGTTTCCAACGTAATTAAAACCCATAAAATTTTTTAGACCTTCCACATAAGTTTCACCCAAAACAAACACCTGCAACCCGTCCAAACAGGCTAGGCTCTATCAAGACACACATTGAGCATCTTAAGAGCTATCGTTCGAACGCCTTGGACGTTCTAAGTCGTTTGACCTCCAATCTTCTTGAAAAACCATATACCAAATTCAAAAATTATTATAACTCATTTTAATAAAATAATATCATTAAATACAGTATATAATCACGGATGGACACATGTCACACATAAGCGACTAGTCGTCGAACGTTTTGGTCGTCCCTTGACGTTCGACTTCCAAATCACATCAACCTTTACACACTGCCTTGAAACAATATTATAACTCATTTAGGACCTTATAAACTCAATAAAAACATGTTAGTCTCTAGACACCCTATCTCATTTTGGGGTTTTACAATGTCCCCCACTTGGGAACATTAGTCCTTGAATGACACTTAGGTTCTCTTTAATCACAACAAGGACTTCAATGCGTCATAGAAAAATTCATAACATTTATAACAACATCAAATAATTTTAGCAATAAATGTAAACAAGCAAGCGAACACATTAATCACTCACTCGTTAATGCATCAAACACATAGGCTCTTATCATGTTCATACGAGGAACATCCTTCTCCTAATCATAACATGGTCATTACACTTAATTTCATTAAGAGATCATCTTGAAAGGCCACACATAGGAATATTTTAACAACACTCAAGATGCAATTTAGGCACTCTTACTTCAATGCGCATAAACTTCAGTTAATTGAATCAACAAATATCTTCATTAGTTAGACCTACTGCCATGAAGTTCATACTCAACCATACCATGGTTAGTGGTGTCCATGGAGGAATGTCCTTCTCCGCAACACACTTACATGTATCATGAGTTCACACCTAAGCAAGGTACAAGGTCAATTTCCTCTTAAAATAAGAAATTCTCAACTTTTAAACCAAGCCATGCGTATCTTTCCTTCCTAGTGAAGTCTAAATGGTAGATTACACCAAGTACATCACAACAAATAGGAAGAAATTTCACAAAATGTCAATTTTTGACATAGTACTCACCTTCACAGTAAGCGTATTTTGAGAAGAATTACACAAATCAATAGGCACACACATGAGCAATTAGCTAAACATGCTTTCACCTTTCCAGAATGAGCCTACAATTATGCATCCCAAATCATAAAAGTAACATAATTCTCAAGACACTCAACATATTTCATTTGAAAGAGACTTACAATTATCACAATGAAGACTAGACTAGGCATGTTCAAACCTTCATGCATTGATTCACATGGGTAATTCATCAATGATTCACCATAATTAGACATACTATACATTATACATAATGATATTAACATTATTAAATCACAAATCGATATGCATAAGATCAAGATCATAAAGCCATACATAGGCTAAAATTGAGTTTGTGAAAGAGCATGGGTTCATCATGAAATAGGATTGCAAATCACGTAAAAATCAGTAGATAATCATCAATATATTCACATTATGATTTGGAAATCAATTTGAGAAAGAACTCATGGCTTGAATGAAGAAGAAGAACTTGATCATATTTTTCTCTTCGAAAACTTTGAGATTAACCCTCTAGATGGAAGTATAACTAGAGATGAAGGATCAACATGACTTTATATACATAAAGATCTCTAAAACTTGATGATTCATCCATGGAAATCCAAAGCTCTAAGCTGTTCTTGAGCTTCACCAACAATGGAGGTTTTCAAGAGAATATTTTTTGAGGGAAAAGTCTAATTTAGTGAATTGTATTGGGAGTGGGGTTGATCACGTTTTTAATCCCTTATATACACCAAAAAGTAGCTAAATAATCCTATTAGAATCATTTTAGAAAGTGGGGTGAATTTCCCATTCACCCCTTAAATGAAACAGATGCAGGAACCAACTTACAGGCCACCATCGACGAGCAATCGACCGGCCGTAGGTCAGTCTATGGGCCGTCCTTTGGCTTCCGTCGATTGGTACTTGTCCAATATTTGGGTTGATACCTGAACAATATAATTAAAAATCGATGAGACCTCACTAACGGGCCGTTGGTTGACAAACTGGCCGTCGTTTGGTCCGTCGATTGACACTGCCAAGGAAGTGTCTCGATAAGCCTTGGGTCCTTTTGTGGGGCCTTTTACGGGGCCCTTTAGAGGTCGTACCCGTACGTTTAAAACTTAACCCTTAACAAGTTTTATACCTTCCATATATGTTTCACCCAAAAAAAACGCCTGCAACTCCTCCAAACAGTTTAGGCCCCATCAAGACACACATTGAGCGTCTTAAGAGCTATCTTTCGAACGCCTTGGACTTTCTTGGTCGTTCAACCTCCAAACTTCTCAAAACTCCATATACCATATTTAAACATAATCATAACTCATTTTAATACTTAATAATCTCATAAAGAATAGTATATAATCACGCATGGACACATGAGACACATAGGCGACTAGTCGTTGAACGTTTATGGTCTTCCCTTGACGTTCGACTTCCAAATCACTTCAAACTTTACACACTGCTTCTAAAACATATTATAAGTCATTTTAGGACCTTATTAACCTTAATACAAACATGTTAATCTGTAAAAACCCTATATCATTTTGGGGTCTTACAGGTTATGAGATGAGACAACTATTTTGAGACTATGTTATATTCTATATATTTATGTGCAATAAAAGTAGAAGACAAAGTAATCTTCCTATACGAAAGGTCTATGTTATACTAAATATATATTTATACTATGTGTATTCAGAGGTCTATGTAAACCTCCAAGTAGAAGTAATGAAATTTTTTAAATTTTCCGCTAATTTTGACCTATGAATGTGATGCTGTAAGATAAGAGGCTAGGCTTAGTCCACAAAGAGGACAACAACGCCAGTTACGTCTAGGGGGGTATTTTCATGCGATTTGACACAACATGGTGTCCTACAAAAATTATTACCTTGGTCTGGAATTTCTCCGAAAGTAAAGAGATGTGGGTATATCTTATTCATATCCCCCTCAGCCTCCCAAGTAGCTTCCTCAAAAATTTGATTCCTCCATAAGACCTTGATTGATGCTACCTCCTTTGTTCTCAACTTGAGAACCTGACGATCAAGTATCTTAATTAGTATCTCCTCATAAGATAGGATGCGCTTAAAACTAAAAATTTTTGTAGGTATAATAAGTGAATGATCTCCCATACACTTCTTCATAATTGAAATGTGAAATACCAAATGGACTGATGCTAACTCTATCGGTAGCTCCAACTCAGAAGCTTCACTGTCAATTATCTTGTATATCTTGTAAGGACCAATAAAGCGGGGACTAAGCTTTCCTTTTTTGTCGAACCTCTATTCACCCTTCATGGGTTAAAACTTCAAATTAGTCAAGGTATCCACCTCAAATTCAGAGTCTTTTCTCCTAACATATGCATAAGATTTCTAGCGACTTTGCAGCGTTTTCAATCTTTCTTGAATGGTATTCACCTTCTCCAAAGCTTGATCATTTAAGTCTGGCCCTATCAACTCAGCTTCATCAAATTTAAATAATCCAATAGGAGAACTATATCTTCTCCAATAAAAACCCTCATAAGGAGCCATATGGATGCTTGAGTGATAGCTATGTTGTAAGCAAACTCAATGAGAGGTCATTGATCATCTCGATTTCCCTTGAAATTTATCACACAAACCCTTAAGATACCCACTAAAGTTTGGATCGTATGTTGTTCTTGGTCATCAGTCTAAGGATGGAAGGCAGTACTAAGGTTCACCTTCAAACCCAAAAAAATCTGGAAAGACTTCCAAAATTGCGCACCTCTATCTAAAATGATCGACACAAGAACTCCATGAAGTATGACTACTTCTTGAATATATAATCTTTCATAATCCTCTACTATATAGGTGGTCATTACAGGCAAGAAATTGGTTGATTTAGTGATCTGATCAACAATCACCCAAATTGATTATGTTGCTTCCAAGATCCCAACAAACTAGCAATGAAATCCAAATTGATCATCTCTCACTTCCTTTTCAAAGATCTATGTTATGATCCATACTACGGTCCTCTGGTGCTCTACCTTGACGTATTGGGAAATTGGGCACTTAACAACAAATTCTCCAATATACCTCTATATCTTACTCCATCAATATACTTATCTCAATTCACGATACATCTTTGTGGAAGAGGATTGATAAAGTATCTAGAGTTATGCGCTTACTCTACGATTCTCTCTTGGAGTTCATCTACCTTTGGTACACAAAACCTACCTTGATACCTCAATAACCCATCTCCCCCTTTTTCAAAATTCAGCAGTTTCTGCTTCTGAACATTTTTCTTTGATTCAAGAAAAATATAGTCTTGATCATTTTTATCTTTTACTTCTAAAATTAGAGATATCTCAGCCTAATTCATCACCACCACTCCAACTTTATTGGAATCGAACAACTGGACTCTCAATCATGCAAGTCCGTGCACATCTTTGCATTTCTCAACATGGGCAGTACTACCCATAGATAACCTGCTCAACGCATTAGTAACAAATTAGCCTCATTTTGTTGATAGAGAATACTTATTTCATAATTCTTGAGTAACTCCAACAACCTTATATGTTTGAGATTAAGCTTTTTCTAATTGAACACATACAACATAGTCTTCTAATTGGTGAATAGATCTACATGAACACCATAGAGATAGCGAAGCAATATTTTCAAAGCGAATGCTACAACAGGCAACTCTAGATCATGGGTTGGGTAATTCTTCTCGTGAATCTTAAGTTGACTAGAGGCATAGACTATAACCTGGCCATTCTTCATCAACACACACCCCCGTCAACCTCTGGATGAATTATAATACATAATGAATTCTTCTGTACTCTATGGGAGGGTAGACACTTGGATAGTAATTACCGGATTTTCAATTACTGAAAGCTTTTCTCATAATCTTTATACCGTTGAAACTTTGTTGTCCTCTGAGTCAACTTTTTCAATGAAGATGAAACGGATAAAAACCCATCGATAAATTTCGTATAATAACCACTCGATCCCAAGAAACTCCTAATAATAGTCAGGTATGTGGGTCTAGGCCAGTTCTACACTCTCTCAATCTTGTTAGTGTCAACTCGAATCCCTTCTCCATACACAATGTGTCTTAAGAACACCACTACGTCAAACCAAAATTTGGACTTGGAAAATGAAGGATCCAATTCCATATCCTTTAAAGTTTCGACTACTCTGAGATGACTAACATTATCCACCTCATTCCTCAAATAAATTGTAATGTCATGCATGAATACGATAACAAATATATCAATATAAGGCTTAAAAACTATGTTGATAAGATCCACGAACGCAAGAGGAGCATTAGTCAACCAAAAGACATGACCAGAAACTCATAATAACCATAACGAGTTTGGAATGTTGTCTTAGGGATATCACTTTTTCTTTCTCTCAACTGATGATAGGTCGATCTAAGGTCTATCTTAGAAAAGAAAGTGGCACCCTGAAGTTGATATAAAAGATCATCAATTCTCGGAAGAAGATATTTATTCTTGGTAGTTACCTTTTTCAATTGGCGGTAATCAATACACATCCTAAGTGAACCAGTTCTCTTCATTACAAATAATATCGGAGTTTCCGAAGGTGAGACACTAGGTCAAATAAATCCTTTATCAAAGTGATTTTCCAACTGATCATTAACTTTTTCAACTCAGCGGTAGCCATTCTATTAGGCAGAAAAGAGATAGGACGAGTATTAGGAAAAATTTCTACACTAGAGTCTATCTCTCTCAGGAGGTACTCAAGAAAGATCGTCTGGAAAGACCTCTGGAAAATCACTCACAATTGGAACATACTTGATAGATGGTGTTTCAACAATGGAGTCATTAAATCAGACTAAGTGGTAGATAAACCCCTTGGAAATTAAATTTATATCCTTAAGGTACGAAATAAAATGACTTTTAGGCACTGCTGAACTACTCCTCATATCAATAATTGGCTCATTAGGAAATTGAAACTTAACTATTCACGTTCTACAATCATTTGAAGCATTGAAACAAGTCCATACCTAGAATAACATCAAAGTCAACCATATCTAGCTTAAATAAGTCAATCATGGTGTCCTTATGATATATAGAAATGGTACAATCACGATAAACTCTGTCAGTTAGAATACACTCACCGACAGGTGTTGACTATTAAAGAGCTCAAAAATTGCTCATGAAAGATATCAAGTCTCATAGCAATGTATGGAGTAACAAAAGATAGACTCTCACCTATATCAAATAGTGCATATACATTTAAAGTAAAGACATTGATCATATCGGTGAGAACATCAAGAGAATTCTCTTGCTCTTTGAAATTGGTGATATCATATATATAGCTTTCTCCTCTGCCTATCCCTGAAGTAGCTCCTCTAGGTGTAGCTCGGTTTGGCGGAGCCGCTAAAGATAATTGGGATCTATTGCCCTTATTCCCATTACCCTACTGGTTCTTAGGCACTCTCTGCTAAAGTGACCTGCTTGAATGCACTCAAAGCACAATGGAGCAATCACGACACATTCATACATTGTTCCTAGAACACATATCATATGAAATATTTCAATTACCTCTTTGTACACCATACTACCTTGAGATTGTGCAGTTCTAGATTTGAAGTTCTGAGGATTTTGATTTTTAAACTCACCTTTGTTCCTTGGTGCAGTTGTACTAGGATATGATGGAGTAGGTCTATTTGTCCTTTGTTGAAAAGATGACCAATTTGAATTTCCCTTCAACTGCCCGAACCCATTACCTATTGTCTTGGCCTACTTGTTCTGGAACTCTTCTCTATGTCTCAGTTTATCCTCCTAAATTTTTTGCACTTGGATAATAAGTCGTGCGATGTCCATGTCTCTTATCAGTATAAATGCATTTCCATCCTTACTTCACAAGAGAGACAACCGCGACACAAACATGCTCATCCTACTCCTCATATTAGAAACCATCTCTGGAGAATAACAAGAAAGTTGGGTAAACTTAATGTTGTACTCATGGACACACATATATTCATGCTTATGAGCGAGGAATTCTCTTACCTTTGCCATCAGTTTACACGTAAAGAGCCACCCCAAAAAGGCCTCTTCAAAAACAACCAGCTCAGAATCGTTGCACCTTCAGCTCCACTCTTCTTTCATTTGTCATACCAGATTCTAGCATTACTCTTAAGTTTGAATGCAACTAGTTCCACATGCTCAACATCTGCAACATGCATCACCTCAAATACTTTTTGCAACTCTTCCATAAAGTTCTTCGGATCATCAATGACACTTGAATCAGTGAAGTCTAGAGAATTCATCATTAACAACTCACGGATACAGGACATATCAACCACATTCTATCAATTTCCTCTTTGTTGCTATCACTCCTCGAGCCTATACCTTGGGTACAATTGGAACTCGAGAACCATTATTTGCTCCAAGCAAACCCTTGACCTAGCTTAACTCTCATTAGAAGACTTACTCAACATAAGATAACTTAAAAGTAAAGATTTTTCTCAAGATTACTAACTCAAAGTATGTAAAGAATCATTCACTAGACAATGTGGAAATTGAAGTCTCAGACATAAATAACTGAAATGAAAAAAAAACTCATGAAATATGTCTATCTATCTGTGAAACCTCTAATAATATAAGGCATTTCAAGAAAATATTCCCGATTATCCTAACAATTGAAATAAATGACACCTAACAAAATGGATACTTCGAAAGCAAGGAGGCTCACCAAATAACTCCGGAGCTCACCTAGATGAACAAAGTATTGTATGTTGATCCTGATTACTAGTATCTGGATCAAAATTGATGCCAGACAAATGACGTCAGTATGAAATGTAGGAGAATACAATGGGAATTCTAAAACATGAAATAATCTTGAACACCAAACAACTTACCTCATTTGAACTCAACTCAACGAATACCCAACTCATTTAAATATATAAAGTTGTAATAAAGATGCATTATAAAGAAAAGCTTTTTAAACTAGTAGAAAATAACTTAATGTATTAGAGAATACAATATACTGAGTCGTATATAAAAATATAATTAGCTAGTGGGGGATTATCCACGATATTCGAGTAAGAAACTTGGAGATTTGAGTCTTCTTCTTGAACTTCAATGTATCTTCCATGGAGGATGAGGTAGAGAGAACGTAGACAGAAGTGGGAGATTGGGTTTCATTTTTGTTTTAGTTATGAAGTGGGAAATGGGTGATAAATGACCTAAAACCCGGTATATAGTCAACCCCCAAAATACCAAAAATATCCCTTATTAAGTTGGACTTGCAAAAGCGAAGTCCAACATGACTTTGGCTGTGAAAGCCCATCCATCTTCACGGCCAACTTCTCGAGCCGTGAAGTGCTTAAGGCTCGTGGTGGTGGTCGTGAGATGTGGCGCAGTATCTCCCGCAATGTTCCATCCTAAAAACTTTCTAAGGAGATTTCACGACCCTTCCCCCCTTCCATTAACATGCACAACGACCGGGCAAGTGGGTTGGGGTGCTCTAGGCAGTAGCCCCTCCAAAACCATCCTTTTTCTAAAACGTCTAAGGTAAGACCACGAGCAAACTCCCCCATTCAGTCAACTGCACCACGAGTCGTGAAGTGGCTCTTGGTACCTTGGTCAGTAGCTAGTCCAAGATGACATTTCCCTTCCATGTAAAAGGCACCTCCACGAGCTCCCCACTTGGTCGTGGTCATGACCACGAGCCGTCGTCATGCTCGTGAAGGTTGAGGCAGTAGCCTCCCTTCTTGGGCCAACCTTGACCTTTGGCTTTGGCTTGCCCCTCAAGGTTGGAAATCTTCCCTTGGCCCTAGCTCTTTGAACCCTCTCTTAGGCACCTATGTCCACTCTCATCATCTCTTCATGGACAAACGTTTAGACACCTCTTTGTAAACATAGTACCACCACTAGCACCACACTAGTTTAGGTTATTAGTTCACCAAACGTCATGGTTGTCCCTTGACGTTTTGGCTCTTATATTTTCAAATTGAGTTATTAACACTTATTTAGGTCAATAATCATCATTATTTCACTATGTGAGGCTCTAGTCTAGGTCATATAACTTTCCGAGGTGTTACATTATCCCCCCCCCCTTTAGGAACATTCTTCCCCGAATGACACCTAAATATTTTTGTAGGGATAGAAAGAGACTAAATACTAGCAGTCCAACCAACAACAACAACATAGAATCAACAATGAGTCAAAGCTCATAGGAGTACTTCTCAACTCCATTCAACACATAATCATGGCATTACACATAGCAACTCAACTCACAATACCACATAGAAGTGCTCAACATTTCATATCACATAATGAGGGACTACCTTCTCAAATTCAACATGAGCTCAACATGAACATCAAGAGTTACAACGCAATCCTTCATTCAAGCAACATTAAACATGCTCACTAAAATTCTCATGAAGAAAACTATACACGTAACATGTGAATGCAAGTTAGATAAGAGATCATTTTTCTCAGAACTCATTTTAACATGAACCTTTACAAAGATATGCACATACTAGGAAAAACAAGTCAAGTTCACATTATTCATAATTTAACTTTCAATAGGAATTACCAACCTCAACTTTGACTAGGAGTAAGAGGAAAGAGATGAGGGTAGTTGGACTTCATGTCGGCCTTGGCCTCCTACGTTGCACCTTCAAATAGATGGTTTCTCCATAGGACTTTTACGGAGGCAACCTCTTTGTTCATCAACTATTTGACTTGACGATCTAGGATCTCAATCGAAATCTCTTCATAAGAAAGGCTATAATTCACCCCTAACCCTTCAGTCGGGAGAATAGACAACGGGTCGCCTATACATTTCTTAAGCATGGAGACATGAAATACCCAATGAACTGGGGCTAATTAACTTAGTAATTTCAACTCATAAGCAACTTTCCCGACCCATTTCAATATCTCATAAGGACCCACATACCGGGTACTAAGTTTCCCCTTTTTACCAAATCTCATCACTCCTTTTGGAGTGAAATCTTCTAGTAGACCCAATCACTTATTTCAAACTCAAGGTCTCTTCTTCTTTTATCGGCATAAGATTTTTGCCGACTATAGGTTGTTTTCAACATATCACTTATCATTCAAACTTTTTCCATATCCTCATAGATTATCTTGGGGCCAAGAAGTTCAAATTTACAAACCTCAAACAACCAAACCAGAGATCGACACCTCCTACCATAGAGTGCTTTAAATGGTTCCATAGAGATACTACAATGTTAGCTATTGTTGTAAGAGAATTCTATCAAGGGTAGGTGGTCATCCCAATTACCCTTCAAATAAATGGAACATGCTCTCAACATATTTTTTAGGGTTTGGATGGTGCGTTCCGATAGGCTATCCGTTTGGGGGTGAAAAGTGATACTAAGTTTCACTTGAGTACCTATCCCCTTTTGGAAAGACCTCCAAAATTGAGAAGTGAATTGGGCACCTCTACCTGAAATGATGGATAAATGAATCCCATGTAAACTCACAATCTCATTAAGGTAAAATCTAGCAACTTATTCTGCCAAATTAGTAGCTTTGACGGGAATAAAGTGGGATGATTTTGTAACATATGAACAATAACCCATATGGAATCGTTTTGCCTACATGTACTAGGAAAACTCACTACGAAATCCAAATAGAAATTTTCCCACTTCCAAGTAGTAATAGCTATATCTTGAGTTAACCGTCCCAGCCTTTGATGTTCGGCCTTGACCTGTTGACAATTTAGACATTTAGCCACAAATTCTGCAATATCCTTCTTCAACCCTTTCCACCAATAGACTTCTTTGGTATCACGATACATTTTGGTAGAACCAAAAAGAATGGAATATCGGGAACCATGAGATTCTTCAAAAAATTTCCTTCTCAAGTCATCAACATCCGGCACACACAGCCTACCTTGGTACCTAAGCACACCATCCCCCCGGGAGAATGACTCATTACGCTTACTTAGAGCCAATTCCCTCAACTCCGTAAATAGAGGGTCAAGATGTTGCTTAGAATTCACCTCAACCACTATAGAAGACTCGGAGTTATCGTGTACCATGGAGAATCTTCTAACCGAACACCCAATCGAGCCAATCTATGTACCTCCTGCACTAACTCTTTCTTACCATCGGGAACGGGCTCCACTACCCATTGAATTATGACTTAGAGCATCCACCACCATATTGGCCTTGTTGGGGTGGTAAAGGACACTCAAATCATAGTTATTTAGGAGTTCTAACCATCTTTTTGGCGCAAATTGAAATCTTTTTGACTGAACACATATTGAAGACTCTTGTGGTCGGTGAATATATCTACATGTACATCATAAAGATAATTTCTCCATATCTTCAAGGCAAACACTACGGCCGCTAGTTCAAGATCATGAGCTGGATTGTTCTTCTTATGCATATTGACTTGTGTAGAGGAGTATGCTATCACCTTACCATGTTGTATAAGGACACAACCCGAACCTACTCGAGAAGTGTCACGATACACTACAAACCATTTAGTACCCTCCGGTAAAGTCAAGACCAGAGCGGGGGTAAGCTTACCTTTCGAATCATGGATACTTCTTTCACAAGCTTCCTACCACTCACACTTAACTTTCTTTTGGGTTAAGGTTGTCAAATGAGAAGTTCTTTTGGGTTAAGGTTGTCAAAGGAGAAGTGATAGATGCAAACCCATCAAAAAACCTACTACAATACCCAGCTAAACCCAAGAAACTTTGAATATCAGTTGGAATCAAAGGTCAAGGCCAATACTTAACCTCTTCCGTTTTCTTCGAATCGACCTCTATACACTTACTTGAAACAATGTGACAAAGAAAAGAAACCGATCTCAACTAAAATTCACAGTTACTATATTTAGCAAAGAGTTCATGTTCCTTGAGGACTTGCAATACTCTCCTCAAATGGCCCATATGCTCATCCTCACTCTTAGAATATACCAAGATATCATTAATGAATACAATTACAAATGAGTCAAGGTATTTCTGGAACACTTTATTCATAAGGTCTATAAAAGACGTTAGGGCATTAGCTAGACCAAAAGACATGACTACGAACTCATAATGAACATACCTAGTTTGGAAAGCCATTTTAGGTATGTCAACTCCTCTAACTCTCAATTGGTGATTCCCCGACCTCAAATCAATTTTTTGAAAAGTAGCTTGCCCATTGGAGTTGATCAAACAAATCGTCGATCCTAGGGAGAGGATACTTGTTATTTATTGTAATCTTATTTAGTTGATGATAATCAATGCACATCCTAAGGGATCCATCCTTCTTTTTCACGAATAACACAAGAGCGCCCCATAAATAAATACTTGGTTGTATGAAACCTTAGTCTGGTAAATCTTTTAGTTGAAACTTTAGTTCCTTTAACTCATTTGGGGCCATAAGGAGGGATTTAAATGGGTTTCGTATCCGGCAACAAATCTATGTCAAAATCTATTTCCCGTTTGGGAGGAATTCTCGGTAAGTCATCGAGAAAGACTTCCAGAAAATTCTTCACTACGAGGACCGACTCTAAAGGAGCAGTCTCGGATTCAAGGTCCTTGACATAAAATAAAGACTAAGACATAAGGAACTTGTGTGCATATTGTCCTCGAATCGATGAGTACTTACCAATACTTCATCTTCTACCCTTAGAAACCTATTTATCGTCCATGGAAAATCAAGACTTCCAATTCCCTACACTTAGATCAAAAAGGGAAAATAAGGTGTTAGCACATTAGATGCACTAAGTATGGAAGCCATGCAAAAACCATGAAAAGGGATATTTAGTAAAATAGCATTTTTTTTCATGAATTTTGATTAAAATATCATACTATAATCATAAGAACAACATTTTACAACTTAGAAAGACATAAAAAATCATTTAGACAATAGTCACATTTTTAAGAAGACATTACAGTGAAGTTCTTCATTGTACTATGAAGTTCATCACTGTTACAGTGAAGTTCATTAGCTTCACTTTGCAAACCTTTTAACATATAATTTCCTCACTAAAATCTATCCTAAGACTCACTTAAGTAAGACAAAGAAAGACCGCCCAATCACCCTCTCTAGGCACACTTAAATGATTTTTAAGACCACCCTAATGAGATCAACATACATTTATAAGACATCAACAATATAAACATGAGATCATCCTACCAAAGGTGATTCTAAGGTTGATTTGAGTGAGTTGTGAAGCGACCGCCCATACAATCCCTTACAGACACACTTAAGAGATCCTATAAGCTACCTAGTATAAAATCATTGCACTTAACACATTAGCATACATAGAATAGGACACTTTCCCTTACAAAGGTTAAAAAAAAGACATACTCAAGTAAATCAAGAAGATAACATCCATGATTGACCTCTTCAAGATTACCTAAGTAATCCTTAAGAATACATAATCAACCATCTTCCCTAACTAGAGTCATTCTTAACACTTATCTAGGTAAGATGAGAAGTGACCATTCCTATGTTCCCTTCCTGCCTTAACTAGACAAACCTTAACTACTCTAGATAAGTAGTCATTCATTTAACATACTTTCTTAACTTTAAGTCGTCATCTTTCTTAATTCATTTAGGAGACATTCATCACATAAGGACATTCAAGTAATGGTCTTGGAGAAGACCTAGGAACTCTAACTAACACCTTCAAAGCCTATTGTGCAATGTCTAGATAGAGTCTCATACCACCACCTAAACTTCATAGAACTTCTCCAATGCTAGTAGGTATCCCACAAGATGAGAATATGCAATAACCAACATAGACCATGATAGCTAGACATGGAATCTGGAGTTCTAACCTACTCCGATGAGGGTGTTCTACTTGCCAAGGGTAGAACTAGGATACATTCCATGTAGGCACATGGTTAAGGAACACGACGGGCTTTTATGCACTCTAGTCTCATTCTCACGTAGAGCTACACTGTACTCTACTCCAATTTTCAAGTAGAGCTACGTCCCATAACATACTCACTCGGTGCTAGCCTTTGTTATCATAAAGTCATTTACATTAAAGGTTCATACAATTGGGTTACATATCTAGTTCATAACCCAATCACATTTACCCTACCAAAGAGATCCACTAGGGCTACCTTTCAATTGAAACTAATATAGCTCATTGTGACTTTCCTAAGGATCATATGATGTCGTTCCAGACAATCAACCCTAAATCCATCATTCTTTACACGAAGGATACCATTACGGCTCTTCGACTTCAAAATTATAACATAACCTTTTCCACGTACATGACCTTCTTAATATCATTTAAGGTCTCACATATCATTCATTCATGCATGAAAAGGGTGAACTAAGCCTACCTAGTAAAATTATCTCATATTATCATATAATTCATATGTATATCAAGTAAAGGACACAAGTCTACCAAACAAGATACAACATTCTTTACTTTATCTCATATATCATATCATTTTTTTAATAACTTGGGAATGACCCTTATCATCCTTATGTCATCCTATACATTACCATAACATCATCAATATAACCATCATGGACTCATATAGTCAAATAGGAACAATCATGCATCAACTCTAAGACTACACTCATAAGCACATATGCATAGTCTAACATGATCACCTACATAACATCAATAGATGAACACATAATTTCACATTATTTCACATATATGTAGATATGCTCATACTTCACATAAATCAACTAAACAAATCATCATAATACTTCAAGTTGTGCCGACAAACCCATGATCATCGTATTGCATAAAGTAACGCTGACAAGGCCACATCAATCACAACATAATTAGATCTAATTAACATAAAATAAAAGGAATTAGGGCATAATACCCCCACCCCATCTTACCACTTTGATTTCAAGGTTAAATCATCCAATTCGATATCATAAGGCCTTACCCATGGCCATAACCAATAATTCAATACAATTATATCAATAATCAATGAAAATAGGTCAATTCATTACGTAATCATCATTATAATACAACCTACATATCAATTTACTATAATTATCACATCAATCAATAGCACATAGAAAACTACATTAGAATTCATAAGTCTTAAGTCAATATCAATTCAATAAGCCTAATATTCAATAGATATAAGAATATTAAATAATCAATATATCAATTTGAAATAGCCTATAAACCAATCAATCATAATCAATACATGAATCAAAACACCATAACAATCAACACTTGAATTCATCAATACCAAAGCATGATCACATAACTCATATTTTAGTCAAGGGTTCATGGAAAATTTCATTGGAGAACATCAATTAAACATCAATAACAACATGTCTTAACGTTTGAAAATCTTTCATGCAAGAACCCAAGACTTACAGTAGAAATTTGACTTTTTCTTCTTTTTGAAATCTTTGAAAATCATCTTTGAAATTGGCTCTATGGTGATAACAAGACTTAGATGAAGAACTCTAAGAAACTATTAGAAGAACTCAATGAAAATTGAAGAAGAAACTCCACTGAAGAACCATATTCAAGCTCCATCTTCACCTTGAACTCTCATGGAGGTTTTTGAAGAAACTTTGGGAGGGAATGTGTTTTTATTTAGGGTTAGGGTTTAAATGAGAGTTTAATGACTTATATACTATTAAAATACCCATAAACACTCAAAACACCCGTCCTTCTATTTTATAAGACTTGGGGTTAATTTCCCAAGAACCGCAACCCTTAACAGAAAACTGGCATGCAGTTCACAGCACCATCGACGCCCCATCATCGAGGGTTCGTGGGTGATGCCACGCCCCGTCGATGGGGTCTCGTGGTTTGCTCTTAGTGATCCTCAACCTTCAGTCTTTCAGCCTCCACCGACGCCACCCATCGAAGGGCCATCGCCTGGTCGACTGGCCGTCGTTTGGGTCGTCGTTTGTCCCTGCCTGGTCGTGTTGAGCTCCAAGTTAGGGTCCTCCTTCTAGGGACCCTTGTGGGTTGCATGGAGTCGTACCCATACATTTACAACCAAAATATGTACGTATACGAGTTTAGGACAAATCACATCAATTTCACCTAAAACGAACACGTAAAACATGACAAAACATGCATAGACACACAAGGTCGTTTCAAGGCAAACCTTTAAAACGTCATTGACGTTCTTGGACGTTTGACGTCCAAACTTCACAAAACATGACACACTAACAATATACACCGTAATAACTAATTTAAGGACCTTATAACCTAATGAATTACATATAAACACATAAAACCACATATGAGGCACATAAGTGACTTAGTCGTCGAACGTCTTGGTCGTCTCTTGACGTTTGACTTCCAATGCACCTAAACTCTTAGACATTGCCTCATTACAACATTATAGACCATTTTAGGACCTTAGATCATCATGATGACCATGTTAGGCTCTATATTCACCTAAGTCATTTTTGGGCTCTTACAGGCTCGAACCTACATTGTCGAAAAAAAGGGAAGAAAATATGGTTTAGTAAATCACACGTACTAAGTATGGATTCTATGCAAAAAAATCATCAATGTATGATAAAAGGGACACGTTAGTGAAAATCATGCTTTCTATCAATTAAACCCAACATGCACATATAGTAAGCATTATAAGTCAACTCAACTTAATATTAATCCAACATGTGGAAAACCCAAGCAATACATTGTGCAAAGCAAAGAATAGAATCTAATAACCCTATCCAAAGTTAAGTATCACATTAAGTCACCTACTTCATGCGTACAACATATCCTCATATTTCATCATGATATGCTTTATTAATGAATATAAATCACGGCTTATCAACATAACAAATAATCAACTTAATCATGGAAGAACACTACTAGGACTATCCCTTAGGATCTCACAAGTTCAATGTATAAGAGAAGTCACATACCCTCCCTCACACTATGTAGAAACCTTTATGACAGCTCTAGTAAGATTTCACACATTTCCTTTATTCATTTACTTTTACATTAGGAAAAGAAGTTGCTATAACAAACATTAGACCATGTGAGCTACATGGAATCCGGTATTCTACTCCTACACCTAAAAGAAAGGGTTAACGCTTAACATTTCATACATAGATATCCAGGTGTATCCACTAAGCTAGAGTCCTATGTGGGCACATAGTTAAGGGTCAAGGAGATTGTTACTAGAAACCCTAACTTGCTAAACATGGGGGTTTCCATCTGGTGAGACAACACGTAACTACAGAATCCGAACTTGCTAAATGTGAGAAAACACATCTGGCGAGACGGACTTACTAAGCGTGAGAACCCATCTAATTTACATGCCCTTTCGGTGCTAAGCTCTAAAATTAAGCTCACATTAGTCTCTACTAGACCCTTATGTAAAAATCTCATCATAATAGCTCATAGGTGATTATAAGTGAGAACAATCCTTTCAATTTAGACACACTAGCAAGTGAGTAAAACTTTCACTTAAACAATTCATAATAATCATGAGAACTACCTTTTTAATCATATAACAAACATCATATAACATATACTCATACTTCATAGCTAATTCAAGAGTATAAGGTTAAGGATGAGGGAACCTTATCATCAATACAACAACAACATATTAGATACAACATCATTACTATCCAACTAATTCATCCTACATAGTTGAGTCCAAGAAGGAACCAACATTCATACCTTCTTGTACTTTTCATGGGACTCCATACTACAAACAATCAATAAAGTAAATCAAGAATCAATTACTTAATTAACATCAATGTAGTCAATCAACATATTCATCATCTTCACAATTCACCATATCAATTCAAGGTTTTCATGAAATTGGGGAAGACATGGGTCCATGGAAATCTTGAGGGAACAACAAGAATTAACAATCAATATATACTTAAACAACATCAATTCACCATGATTCATCACAATTGTTCCTTAATTTCGTTTTTTAAGGAAGACACGTGTGTCGAGAGAAACCCTAGTTTAGGGGAGTTTAAAAATCTCTTTCAAGGGACCTCTTGGGAAAAGGAATTCCAAGAGTGAAAGAAACCATACCATTTTAAGACTTTATCCACAAGATTTGAGTAAGAAACTTGGAGATTTGAGTCCTCTTCTTAAACTTCTATGTATCTTCAATGGAGGATGGGGTAGAGAGAGAGTGTAGAGAGAAGTGGAAAAAATTTGATTTCAATTTGTGTTTTAGTTTTGAAGTGGGAAATGGGTGATAAATGACCTTAAACCAATATATAGTCAACTTCTAAATTACAAAAAATACCCCTTATTAAGTTGGACTTCCAAAAGTTAAGTCCAATTTGACTTTTTCTGAGAAAGCCCGTCCATCTTCACCCTCGACTTCACAAGCCATGAAGTGTTTAACGGCCCGTGTGGTGGTCATGAGATGTGGGGAAGTATCTCCCCCAATGTGCCATCCTAAAAACTTTCTAAGGAGAGTTCACGACCCCTCCCCCCTTACGTGAACATGCACCACGGCCCTTCAAGTGGATGTGGTGCTCTAGGCAATAGCTCCTCCAAAACCACCCCTTTTCTAAAACATCTAAGGCAAGACCATGAGCAGCCTTCCCACTTTCATCAAGTGCACCACGATTCGTGAAGTGGTTCGTATTTCCTTCTACAGTAGCTAGTCCAAGATGACATTTCCCTTCCATGTCAAAGTCACCTCCACGAGACCCCGACTTGGCCGTGGTAATGCTCGTAAAGTTGAGGCGATAGTATCCCTTCTTGGGGCAGCCTTGGCCTTTGGCTTTGGCTTGCCCCTCAAGGTTGGCACTCCTCCCTTGGCCCTAACTCTTTTAACCATCTCCTAGTAACATATGTCCACTCTCATCATCTCTTCATGGAAAACCCTTTAGACACCTCTTTGTAAACACCCTACCACCGCTAGTACCACAGTAGTTTAGGTTATTAGTTCACACGGAATCATGTTCGTCCCTTTACATTTTGGATCTTATGTTTTCAAATTGAGTTAACTACACTTATTTAGGTCTATAATCATCAGTATTTCACTATGTGAGGCTCTATTCTAGGTCATATATCTTTCCAAGGTGTTACACATTTAGCTGGAGTGTAGTGATAAGTACTTTAGTGATTTTTAGTTTGATAATTGGTATGGTTAGAATTTGAATTCAAGTCTTTCCTTGAAAGTCTAAAATTATGGTAGTATGGTTTTTCAAGGCATGAATTGGTAATGTAAGGAGTCATCGAATGCATGAGGCATTGACAATTTTGAAGGGCTTATGCATGGTTTGGGTCTTAAAGTTTGTTACTTTTTTTTGTTAAAGGACCTAAGGAATGGTTTCACATAAAGTTTTGGTTTTGAGTAAGTCAAATTATAAGATTGATAGGAAATTTAGCGAAAGAAGTAAGAATTCAAGGTGTTGGAGTTGAGTCATAGAAGAAATCTAAGAAAGTAAAGGAATATGTCATCTCGTATAGATCTATTATTTGAAATTGAAAGATTGTAGGAATTTTTTCCTTTGAGTTAATAGATGATTATGCAAGGTGGACTGATTCAGTACAAATTATCTAGGGATTTATTAATGGCTTTTGTCATGCCCGATCCTACTCCCTGGGCGTGGCCGGCACTCGATGACCATTGCTGGCCTCGAGCAGACTTTTGGCTTGGCTTTTCTTACCTCAGCGGAAGACTTAAACACAAGAGAAAAAACTCAAGTAAAATAACTTTAAAGTATCAACTTATCCAAAACAACAACTAAGATCTTAAACGTATACAACTGAAATAAATAAGAAAAAGAACTAATATTATATGAAGCATCTATAATTAAGAGGGATGTTGGGACAGGACCTTCAATCATCCTAACAACTTAAACTACAAAATAAATGTATGATAAAGATGTCCTCCATACTGAAGGCACGCTCACCAACTGACTCTGAGCTTCTCACTGAATCAACAGTATGCCAAACTCTGATCCTAGTTACCTGCGTTTGCATCATGATATGATGCATGACAACTGGCATTAGTACATTAAATGTACGAGTATGCGAGTTGGAATGATAAACCAACTTAATATCGAACAGAGTAAGAACAAACACTTACATTACTTCTGTTGAATTCATGAATAACTTGACTAAATAGAAAGCAATAAGACATATGCAATATATAAAAGCTTGTAAAACAATGAAACACTTAATTCATTATAGAATATGAAATAACAAACTCAACTTAACTTATATGTGAAATAATATAGTTTCTATGGAGATTCTATTATCGACATCCATTAGTATGAGCCTAAGTGATGGTACAACATCTTACCTCACGTTGCAAGAGGATCATACTACACCTTGCCATCGTTATAGAGCCTGAACTACTAAGTTGATCCATTAGTCTATGATAAAAAGCACTACTGAATCATCTAAAAAGTATGATCCTTCTTCTATACATGTTGGCTACATGGTTTATGGGGGCTTGAGTTAATATGAACTCGCATCTCATATCGGTGCTCAATACTACTACTAAAAATACTTATCTCATATGTATTTAAAATAACTTCTTCTCTGGTTTGAGGTAATTGCTCAAACTTAACTTTAAAAGCTCTCTTGGAAAAAATAATTTCCTCTTTACTAAAACTAGCCAAAAGGCTCTATTGGAAGTCTCACCTTTCTTTTTTTTCCTAAAATGTGAAAACATTTGTAACTCTTAGGGAATACTTAGTTCCCTTATAACTTTTGAGAAAAAAACTCAAATCTTTACTCTTAGCTTACCTTGCAACTCAACTCTTTGGGAATACTTCTTTCCTTTATAACTTTTGAGAAATCAACTCAACTCTTTACTCATTGCTTAACTTGAAATTAGAGCCTTAAAACAAAGTTAAAACGTTTGTTAAAGACTCTTTGAAACTTCAAGAACTTACTTTGACTTGCTTCTTAACTTTTATACTTTGGTCTAAACATTCCTTGAATTGGATTATTGATTCAAGGTTCATGATATCATGTTTATGGATGATTTAATAATGTTTAGACGTACCTTAATCAACTAGGAAACATAGGTACATCTCTTAGAAACTAGTTCAAAAAGATGGGGAAAGAATGGGTTGAACTAGCGTCTTTTGCGCTCTAAGAGGCGTGCCCCAAACATCAGAGGCCACGTTGGAGCGCTCTGGCAGGCGCGGTGTCCCAAGGACCTAAGGATAGGCATTCTCAAGTTTTCCCCTCCGTTTTCATATCTAAACCCTCTAAACTTTAATGGTTCTTTGGTAACCTCAATACCCAGTAGATTTAACTCCAAGAAAACCCTGGAATACGAATCAAATGAACACTAGGCATTCAATAACTCAATCAACAGGAATTCAACAATTTTCTTCCAGAACATCACTTTTTATCATTCAACCAACTCAAAAATCAATAGATTGAACAAGTTTTGTATGGTGGTGAACTATCCCAACACTAAATGATCGTACATACCCTGATAGGGATCACACCCGACGAATTCCACTCGCAAATCTTGACGTATTCTTGACTCTTCTCCTTTTCCTTCTTTTTTTCCCTCTTCTCCAAGCCCCATGCGTAGTTTTGATTTTTCCAAAACAGAATTAAGACTTGTTCTTACCCCGATAAACACCTAAAATGAAATAGTAAATTAATTGGTGAAAAGACTAGTTTTCCCTTCCCTAAATCCGGATTGGGACTTTCCTCAATCCAACAACCAAACTTTCGAAAGGCATAACTCACTCATATGATATTGAAGCAGCGTTGGAAATATTATTCCAAGGTCTTTCCACCCATATCCAAAAACAACTTTAACTCATCCTGATCTAGAAGTTACGACCTTTTGAAAATGACCAAAACTCACTTTCTTAACTTAGAAAATTTTTTCAGATTTTAACCTCTTTTCGAGTTGTGAGATGTTACAATATCTTCCCCTTGTTAACATTCTTCCTCGAATGAAGTTACTCTTACTAGACTTACGGTAGGAACATTAGTTCAAACACCTATAAGAAAATACAACCAAAAAACACGTTTACTAAAGATTTAAAGAGTACTAAGAAGAAAAGTAGTACCATAGTCTACACTTTCTCCGGATTCAAAGAGATGCGGATATCTCTTCTTCATGTCCTTTTAAGCTTCGCAAGTAGCTTCTTCAACAAACTAGTTCCTCCAAAGGACCTTGATTGAGGCTACCTCTTTTATTCTCAACTTACAAACTTGACGATCTAGAATTCAAATCGGAATCTCCTCATAATACAAGTTATCTTTAATCTCAACATTCTCAGTTGGAATGATCAATGAAGGATCACACATGTACTTCTTCAACATGGAGACATGAAATACCTGATGAACCGCTGCTAACTCTTGTGGTAGCTCCAACTCAGAAGCTAAATTTCCAATTCGCTTGAATATTTTATAGGGTCCAACAAACAAGGGACTAAGTTTCCCCTTCTTAGCAAACCTCATGAAACCTTTCATGGGTGAAACTTTTAGATATACCCAATAATCTACTTCGTACTCTAAAGGCCTTCCCCTAACATATGTGTAGGATTTTTTATGACTCTATGCCATTTCTAATCTCTCTTGAATCACCTTCACCTTCTCTATATCTTTGTGAACTAGATCTGGTCCTATTAACCCTACTTCACCAACTTCGAACCACCCAATAGAAGATCTGCATCTTCTTCCATAAAGAGCTTCGTATGGAGCCATCTGGATGCTAGAATGATAATTGTTGTTCTAAGCGAACTATATGAGAAGTAGGTGATCATCCCAATTCCCCTTGAAATCAATCACACAAGCCCTCAACATATCTTCTAAGGTCTGGATAGTACGCTCCGCTTTCCATCCATCTGAGGATGAAAATAGTGCTTAAGTCACCTTTCAACCCAAGCCTTTCTGGAAATATTTCCAGAACTGTGAAGTAAATTTGCACCTCTATCTGAAATGATCGAAATTGGGACTCCATGAAGTCTCACAACATCTTGAATATATTGCATAATCCTCTACCTAATGAGTGGTCTTTACCGGCAAAAAGTGGGATGATTTTTTCATTCTATCGACAATCACCCAAATTGAATCTTGCTGCCTGCGAGACCTTGGTGACCCTGTTATGAATTTCATGCTAATCATATCTCACTACATTCCGGAAGTTCTATAGCTTGACCGAAACTTCCAGGCCTTTGATGCTCTACTTTAATTAGTTGGCAATTTAGGCTCTTGGAAACAAATTGGGTAATACCTTTCTACATACCATTCCACCAATATATTCCTCTCAAATAGCGGTATATCTTTGTGGAACCAGGATGAATGGAATATCTAGAGCTATGAGCTTCCTCCATGATCTTCTCTTGAAGTTCATCCACCATAGGTACACAATGTGCCTTGATATCTAAACACACCATCTCCTACTTGTTCAAAGCTAATTCTTTTCTAATAAACATTTGACTTCAATTCAAGTAAAACGGGATCTTGGTCTTGCTTCTCTTTAACTTCTAAAACTAATGACAACTCAGCCCCGTTTGTCACCACAATTCCTCCTTTTGTGGAATCTATAAGTCTGACTCCAAGGCATACAAGTGTATGCACATATTTTGCTAGTTCTTTCTAAACTTCTTCAAGATGGGAAGTACTACCCATACACAACCTTCTTAAGGCATTAGCAACCACATTAGACTTACCTGGGTGGTATTGAATGCTCATGTCATAATCCTTTAGCAACTATAACCACCTCATCTCTCAGAAATTGAGCTCTTTCTAGATGAACACATATTGTAAGCTCTTGTGATTAGTGTATATATCAACATGAGCACCATACAAGTAGTGACACCATATTTTCAAGGCAAAAACTATAGCAGCCAACTCTAAGTCATGGGTTGGATAATTCTTTTCATGAACTTTCAATCGTCTGGAGGCATAAGCTATAACTTTTCCATTCTGCTTAGAAAACACAACCCAAACCAACTCTTGATGCATCACAGTACACCACAAAACTTTGAGTACCCTATAGTAAGGTCAAAGTTGGGGCAATAGTCAACCTCTTTTTCAATTCCTGAAAGCTTTTCTCATAAGTTTCAAACCATTGAAACTTAACTATAATCTGAATCAACTTCATCAAAGGAGATTATATAGAAGAAAACCCCTCAACAAACCTTCTATAGTAGCCAGCCAAACCCAAGAAACTTCTTATATCAGTTGGAGACGGGGGTCAAGGCCAACTCTAAAATGCTTCTATCTTTAGGGTATCAAATTCAATTCCATCTGCAGAAACTATGTGGCCCAATAATTCCCCAAACTTCAGCAAAAACACACATTTTGAGAACTTAGCATATAACTCCCTATCTTTCAAAGTCTGAAGATCTATTCTGAGGTGACTAGCATAATCTTCTTCATTCCTTGAATAGATTAGTATGTCATCAATGAAGACGATAACAAACATATTAGATAAGGATTGAAGACTTTATTTATAAAATCCATGAATGCTAAACGCATTGGTCAAACCAAATGACATGAGCAAAAATTTATATTTCCCATATCTGGTTCCAAAATTTGTCTTTGGAATATCACGTTCCCTAACTTTCAACTGATGGTAGCCTGATCTGAGATCAATTTTTGAAAAGCAGGAAGCACCCTGAAGCTGATGAAAAAGATCATCAATCCTTGGAAGGGGATTATTCTTTATGGTAACCTTGTTCAATTGGCGGTAATATACACATCCTATGGGAACCATCTTTCTTTCTCACAAACAAAACAGGAGCGCCCCAAGGTGAGACAATGGGTCAAATGAAACCCTTACGTACAGATCCTTCAACTTTTTACTCTGCTAGTGCCATTATATATGGCAGAATAGAGATAGTACGAGTATCTTGAATGATGTCTATGTTGTAGTCTATTTCTCTTTCAGAAGGGACTCCTGGTAGATCATCCAGAAAAACTTCTGGGAACTCTTTTACTATCGGAACTGACTTGAAGGGAGGTACCTCACATTTGAGTCGTTAACTCAGACTAAGTGATAGATACAACCCTTTGAAACTAAATTTCTCGCCTTAAGTTATGAATTGAAACAACCCTTAGGCACCGCTGAACTACTACTCCACTCTATGACTGTCTTATTAGGAATCTAAAACTTGACAACTTGTGTTCTATAATCTATTGATGCATAATAGGAATGAAGTCAGTCCATACCTAGAATGACATACAAATATACCATGTCTAACTCAACTAGATCATCCAGGTGGTTTTTTTGATTGATGGAAATAGGACAATCACGATAACTCTTTCTGCTAGAACAGACTCCCCAACTAGTGTAGAAACACAGAAGGGTTCACAAAGTTTCACGTTAAGAATTTCAAACTTATTTGCAACAGAAGGAGTTATAAAAGACAAATTTACCCCTAGGTCTATCTAGCAAAGAATAAACATAAAAGGTAAATACTTTGATCAAACTAGTGACAACTTCTAGAGAGTTCTCTTGCTCATGGCGACTAGTGATTGTATAAAGGTGATTTGCTCCTCGATCAATGCCAAAAGTAGTTCCTCTAGGTGAAGCCCTTTCTGGTGGGGCAACTGATGAAGATTAGGCTCGGATTTCCACCACCCTGCTTATTCTTAGGACACTCTTTCGTGAAGTGACCCTCTTGACCTTACTTGAAACAATGTGACTACCATCATGACACTTACCGTCGTGGTTTTTACCACACCTACCATATACATGATACCAACTACCTCCTGGTGCCACACTATCTTGGGACTGTGCTAATCTAGCCTTGAAGTTCTAGGAATTTTGGCCATTATACTCACCTCTGTTTCTGGGCCCAGCTGCACTAGAAGAGGATTGTCTTGTCCCTTTAGTTTCTAAAAGATGGACAATTCATACTACCATTCTGCTATCCAGAATCATTCCCTGTCTTAGCCTTCTTGCTTCAATACTCTTCTCTGCCCCTCAACTTCCTCTCTTCAACATGCTGCACATAGACCATTAGCCTGGATATGTCCATTTCACCAATCCACATAGCAGCCCTTGTCTCTTTGCTTGATGAACGACCCAAGCCAGCGACAAACAAGCTTATTCTTCTCCTCATATCATTAACCATTTAAGGAGCATAGTGGGACAACTGTTTAAACTTCTATCCAAACTCGTGTACACTCAAAGAAGTCCTACTTCAATGTAAGAAACTCTCGTACCTTAGCCTCTTTCAATTCTCGGGGAAAGAAATGACCTAAGAAAGCTTCTTCAAAACAGGCCCAACTCGGATGTGGTGCATCTTGGTCTCTACCCTCTTTCCACTAATCGAACCAAGTCCTAGCTATATTTTTCAGTTGATATGCAGCTAGCTCCACTCTTTCAGCATCACCAACATGAATTACATCAAAAACCTTCTTTAGTTCCTCAACAAAATTCTCCGAATCCTCTGTAGTGATCGAACCCATGAAACTTGTAGGATTCACTCTCAAGAATTCACAAAACCTTGAGTGTCAGCCTCTTTTTGCCTAGCTCCTCTTTATTTTCTGATTTGATTAGTCACCACTTGGCTCAGCATCGGGATAGTCTCACGGAATTCATCATTAGTGATCTAACCTTGGGATTGCACGTTTGGTGCATTAGGTACCCATTTCTCTTGTAGGTCAAAGTTTTTCTTAGCGGGACAACCTCGGTTTTCTCTTCATGGAGGCATTGTTATCTGAAACACGCAAGCACAAATAAGGTATAAACTCTAACGCACAAAAAAAGTATGAAAGAAGTGAGGAATTCCTAAATGTTGCAACCTCCTAATTATAGATGTGGCGCACTTAACACCGATAACTATGACTCTACAGACACGGCTTCATAGACTCCCTAAGACTCTTGCACTCTGTGCTTTGATACCAAGTTTGTCACACCCCAAGACTACACTCTGGGAGTGGCCGACACTCGAAGACCATCGTTGGCCTCGAGAGGACCCTTGGCCTGACTTTTATAACTCAGCAGAAGACTTAAACACAAGAGAAATAACTCAACGAAAATACCTTTTAAGTATCAACTTAGCCAAAAAGGAAACTTAAATATTAAACGTATACAACCGAAAAGAATAGGACAAAAGAACTAATATTATTTGTCTATGAAGCCTCTAAAATAAAGAGGAATGTTGGGACAGGACCCCCAACCATCCTAACAACTGAAAACTAAGAACAATAAATGTATGATAAATAATTCCTTAAGAATGAAGGGAGGCTCACCAACTAACTCTGAGCTGCTCACTGGATGAATGGTACGTCGAATGCTGATTCTAATTACCTGCGTCTTCATCATGATAAGATGCAGACCAACTGGCATCAGTACATTGAATGTATGAGTATACAAGTTGGAATGCTAAAACAACTTAAACTTGAAGAGAGTAAGAAGGAACACTTCCCTTCACTCTGCTCAACTCATGAATAACTTGACTTAATATAGAGCAATAAGACCTATGCAATATATAAAATCGTGTAAAACAATAAAAACACTTAGTTTGTTAAAGAAAATGCAATAACAAACTCAATTTTACTTGTATATGAAGTAATATAGTTTATGGGGGAGATTCTCTAACCGACAACCATCACTATGAGCCTAACTAATGTTACAACATCTTACCTCATGTTGCAAGAGGGTCGTCATATACCTTGTTATCGGTATAAAATATGAACAACTAAGTGGATCCACTATTTTATGCTAAAAAGAACTAAGGAATCATCTAAAAAGTATGACCCTTCTTCTATCCATGTAGGCTACATGGTTTATCGGGGCTTGAGTTAATATGAACTTGCTTTCCCATATAGGTGCTCAATACTTCTCCCAAAAATACTTAGCTCGTACGTTTTTTTTTAAAACAACTTCTTTTGTGGTATGAGGTAATTGCTCAAACTTAGCTTTAAAAGCTCTCTTAGAAATCGTAGTTTCCTCTTTACTAAAACTAGACAAAAGGCTCTGTTGGAAGTATCAGCTTCCTTTATTTCTCAAAATGTGAAAACATTTATAACTCTTAGGGAAAACTTAGTTCCCTTATAACTTTTGATAAATGAACTCAACTCTTTACTCTTTGCTTAACTTGCAACTCAACTCTTTACTCTTTGCTTAACTTGCAACATGAGCGTTAAAACAAAGTTAAAACGTTTGTTAAAGACTCTTTGAAAATTCAAGAACTTACTTTGACTTGCTTCTTAACTTTTAGACTTTGATCTTAACTTTCCTTAAATTGGATTATGGATTCAAGGTTCATGATCTCATGTTTATGGATGAATTCATGATGTTTAGAGTGTTAGAATCAACTAGAAAACGTAGGTACATCGCTTAGAAACTAGTTCGAAAAGATGGGGGAAGAATGGGGTGAACTGCGTCCTTAGAGCTCTAAGAGGCGTGGGGCACCAAGACCCTACGGACGGAGATTTTCATGTGGGGCTATGGGAGGCCTGGCGCCCCAAGGCCCTACGGACAGGCATTCTAGACTTTTCTCCTCCATTTTTAATCTCTAAACCCCCTAAGCTTCCATGGTTCTTTCCCCAAACACTTAGGATCATTAGTAACCTCAATACCCAATAGATTTAACTCGAAAAACAACCCAAAAACACGAATCAAATTAATACTAGGCATTCAACAACTCAATCAACAATGTTCTTCAAGAACTTCACTTTTTATAATTCATCAAACTCGAATATCAATAGATTGAAACAAGTTTTGTGTTTGGGTGAACTAGCCCAACACTAACGATTGCACATACCTTGATAAGGATCACCAAAGACGAATTTCACTCGCAAACCTTGACGTGCTTGATGAATTATTGACTTTTCTCCTTTTCCTTCTTCTTTTCTCTCTTCTCAAAGCTGTAAACGTAGTTATGATTTTTCCAAAACTGAATTAATACTTGTTTTTACACCAATAAAACCCTAAAAACGAAATAGGAAATTAGTTGGTTTAAAGACTAGTTTTCCTTCCTTAAATCGGGATTGGGACTTTTCTCAATCCAACAGCCCAACTTCTGTAACGCATAACTCACTCATACACTATCGAAATCGCGCAAACACAGCGGCGTTGGTTCTATTCCAAGATTTTCCACCCATATCCAGAAACACCTCAAACTCATCCTGAGTTAGAAGTTATGGTCATTTGAAAAGGACCAAAACTCACTTTCTTAACTTAAAAAAAATTTTCCAGATTTTTCTTGTTCTTTCCAAAATAAATATTTTCAAATTTTAACCTCTTTTCTAGTCGTTTCTAGTTTCGAGATGTTACAACTTTAATGAAAAATGAGCATTGATTTGGCAAACAAAACTGATGTATGGAAGATTCTACTGGGTTATCTCAAGCTAGATTGTTCAAAATATGATAGGTAACTTATGGATGTTAAACGGTGTGGACCTACAATTCTTCATAGTTAATGTGGATTCTGAGGGGATTGAAGCTACTTTATTGATGAGATGATATAGCTTGTTATTATGTGTTACATAGGCATTTGATGGTGAGTGGAGGTTAAGAGCTCATAGTATGAAGAATTATTGGAGTAATAAAGGATTCTTTTGAGTTTTGGCATGAGGTACATGATGGAATTAATGATAGTTAAAAAAATTATATGTGAAAGTTTGTGTGAAGTTGACATTGGGTGTAATTGAATAATTATACCTCGATGAGAAAGTATTTATAGATTTGAAATTAGTGCTATTGGTCTTGGGTGTGACTCATTTTTGTCATGTAATACTTAAATGGAAAGAGGGAGCCATATTTTGAATTTTCTATAGGCTACAATGTGTTTGCTAAGAAGAGTTTGATACTAGTGACAATTGAGCATAAGGTAAATGACTGGTGTAGTTGTGATGATTGTTGTTATTAAGTGTTTTAGCTTCAATAGAGTACTGTGAGAAGTATGTGGGGTTTGCTAAATTGAATGTGTGTAATAATGTAATGCAGACTAGATCGGTGGATAATGGTTAGCAAAAGATCGAAGATATGGAGTCAACTAAATATAATTGTTTTATACATTCATTATGGAAGGAAAATTTCATTTATCAGACCTTGGTTCTGTACATTCTTAGGTAACAACCTACTTTGTTTCAGACATGGTTTGGAGTGTGATTCAGGGCATACGTTCATGTGTATTATATATTTTTTCCGTATTTTATCGTAAGCAATGTTTTTTAGGCTTACTTGTCTTGGTGGGATAAGACGAGTATCTTTACGTCTATTTTTGGGTCGTGACAAGAACTCAAATCATTCAACTTCGAAAATATTGCTGTGTGGGTGAATGAACCAAAAACTTTGAGAACTTATATACCTTGTTAGGATCAAACCCTTTGTGAATTATTTGACAATCGCAAGAAAATCTTGAATGCTTGAACTTTTTATCCTTTTTCTCCTCTTTGAACTTCTCTCTAAAACCCGAAGGTGTCCTGGTGGTTTCATAGTTGTATCCCCAGATGATAAACATGTGTGGTATTCCAATCATTAGGTGATGTAGCTATCAAACCATCAAGACACCTACAAGGAAGATCTCCATCCCAACAAACTACATAAGGTCCACAAGTTCATACTAGTCACATATGTCCTCATTTAATGTCTTCAGTCATCCCATTAATTGGTAGATTAGTCCATCTCAACAACTTTAATTTTCCCTCTCGGTCGATAAAATTATTCAACTCGAGTTATTTGGCTTCAAATGTGAAATAAATTTAGTCCATAACGGCATTAAATATTGGTTTGACTTCTTAGTTATTCGTGAGGACAGAGCTATCACTGAATATTTTTTCATTCCACTTATAAAGACGTTTTTGTGAAGAATACTGATAAGTTTGAATACAAATTTTTCTACCTTATTTAGAATTTGAAATCGATGAAGCTAAGCGTGATTTTGGGGAAGTTGGCTTGATTTTGGGAAAATTAAGTGATGTGGGTGGAGAGTTTGAGGAATCTATTGGAGATTAGGAGAGAGATTGAGGAAATAGGGATTTTTATATATTTTTTTTTAAATGGTAGGAAAATTTCAAAAAATGATAAATTAAGTTGTGTATTTAAGTAATTTTTTATTATGTATTTGTATGTAAGGTTACATATTTTTGTATGTAAATTAACCAGAAACATGATATGTTTATGGTCTAGAATTTTAAGTGTTTTTCTATTACATAAACTTGATAACTGATTGAGCGCAAATCATTTTACCGAGTGAATTGGTTGAGGTTGTTTCTCTCTATATTTTTTACTCTCATATTTATAGTGGATTGCTCATCTCCTTTGTGGACGTAGGTCGATTGACCAAACCACATTAAATCTTTGTGTTTTTTGGTATATTTCTCGTTTGCCTTCTTACTCGTGGTCTTTCCAGGTTTATTTTACTAGCTTCCACATTACACCTGCTTATTTTTTGTCCTAACAGTTTCTTCTACATGACACATCATCAGTAAAGTAATAGGAATAAAAAATCACCGGTTTCTCTCTCATTACGACCTTGAACAACTAATCCTTCAATCTCTCCCCTTTGCTTAATTGTTTGCTTGAAACTGCCAATTTTTTCTGCATGTATATATGTATATATATGTTAATAAAAGACATGGTGAATATATATTACTTAGTGAATATTTCAAATGGATATCTCTCAAATGGATACACTCATCTTTTTTGAACCGAACCTCCGAGGCAAGCCTCTTGTACAAGGTAAATTGGAAGATGTTCAATCACATCAAAGAAACCACATGGAAATATCTTCTCCAACTTAGTAGTAATAAAAATAATATTTTCCTTCATCCTGTCTTAAACTACTCTCCAACAACTTTACAGAACACAAATCTTTTAAAAAAGATTTATCTTTGTAATTGGTTTCCATATCATTTCGGGTAGATGACTAAAAGGGATAGGAGTTAATGTTTCCATGAACACATGACAATCATGAATTTTCATACCTATCAATTTTCCTTCATTCATATATGCTCCCTTTCCTAAATTCGAAGCATAGCCCTCCGGCATCCTCAAATCTTTAATCCACTCACAAATTTCACGTTACTCATGCAATGTGAATGAAAAGCTAAGTTTGGCTTAACTATTTTACCATTTTGTATTTACTGCAGACATAACTCTTTTCTCCTACAATATTCCTTTATGTCCCTTCTAGCTTTTTTATTGTCTTTCGTCTTACCCTTAACATCCATCACTATGTTAAACAAATTGTCAAAATATTTTTTTTCAATATGCATCACATCAAGATTATGCCATAGCAGATTGTCCTCCAATATGGAAATTCCCAAAATATTCTTTGTTTGGTCCAATTATGTTCAACACCATATCTAGGAAGTCTAGAAGGTGAAGCATCTGTAAATTAGGTAATTTAGAAACTCTATCCCAAATTTGATGCACTATGAGTAATAGAGGTATGGGTCTCTTTAAACCTTTAGTTTTCTAAATGCACTTTTAATTTTTCTAAACTCATGGTCCATTGACAAGAATTGAAGATGACAATCAAACTATGTATTTTTTGTGCCATGCTTTAAAGTGAATGTCTTACTATTTTCCATGCAATACGAACATACTAGCTTTACAACTGTCATCCATTCAAACAACATCATGTATAAAATAAAATCATTAATAGTCCATATTAAAGAAGCACACATAACAAAATTCTGCTTAGTTGATTTATCATAAGTCAAAACGCCTTCAAACCACAATTGTTTGAGCTCATATATCAATGGTTGTAGATAGACATCAATCAAACTTTTTGGAGTACGGGACCTGAAATAACACAACTTAGAAATATGTAGAGACTGGCCGGTCATGCATATTTCAGGAGGAAGAGTATAAAGAGTAAGATATACGGTCCGACATGAATAAGGCGAAGCAGTATTCGAGAATGGTGTGAAGCCATCTGCACACAATCCCAATCTAACATTTCTTGGTTCACTAGCAATATTAAGATAATCATTATCAGAATCTGTCCATGCTTCACCATCAGATGGATGAGACAAGACACTCGACAACCTTCTAAATTCACAATATGATATCATATGTGGAGCTGACCTAATTTATGCATACAACCTATTTAACCTAAGAACAAGAGTTAGATAAGGAATCGCCTTAATAGGGACTATCTTTTCCATCAGAGTCCTCTTATAACGAGCATGTCCATAAAACTTACAATTTTCTAATTCACTATCAGTCTTTTAAAACAACATGCAGCCATTAACACAACAGTGAATTCTATGATATATCAATCATACCTTGGAAATTAAACGCTTTGTCTGATAGATGTTCTTAGGTATGTTAAACCTTGGATTAACTAGTTCACCCAAACATCAACCATTCAGTCCATATCTGCGCTAGGAACATTCCAATCTGATTTAATATTCATTAATCTAACCGCAATATATCATAGAAACATCTTGCTTCTTCATAAGGAGCTTCATCAAAATATTGTTCGTATTCCATCCCACCTTGAATCCAAAAAGGATCATTGATCATTTCATGAACCCTATAATGTTCAAACTTATCATGTTCAACCCTATCATGTTCAACTATATCCAATTCTACCCTAATATTTCATGTTGTACAAGCATATTATATTTATCCACAGGGATCGAATTATAAAACATATCATCCAATCAATATCTTTCTCCATGATCAATCCATATAAAATATCTAGGTTTAAATCCATTACGGTACAAATGAACCATAATTGTATCTAGTTTTAAAAAAAATTAAGTACTTACATGCAACACAATAACACCTAACAAATCCACTATTCTTGAAAATATCAAGTGCTATTGAATGATCAAGAAAATCTCTACCACGGTCAATAAACTTAGGTTTTATACCAACACCAATTTCATAATGCATATTATACATCCACAATGATGATTCATCAATAAAAATATAGATATTCAATTATATTATAAATTAAATTGGTAAAACGGTTTGGTGGAACCTTTTACTTTTATGAGTTTGTATTATGAATTATTCTATTTACCTGTTTTTCAACTGAACCCTTAAACTCAATAAAACACAATTTAACAAACTCTTCTGACCATTGGCTAAGCTTATGTGGTGGAAGATATCTAAATTATCAAAAGTGTGCAACTACACACCTATTAAGGCGAGTGAGGAGCTTTGAACTTGAGAAATTTTTTAAAATTATAAAGATATAACTTTTTTAAACCATTAATTAAAAAAACCTCCTTTTTCACCCATGACACCTCCTTTTCAACTATATCCACGTCCTGCCCAACCCCTTTTTATTTCTTTTCACAATCTATTTACATCTACTTAGATGATCTTCGACACTTCCTCGATTCCACTAATCACCGACAGAGGGAGAGAGAAGTGTAGTTGGTCACTGGATAGGAGAACGAGGTGAGTGAGGGTTCAAAGATCTAATCATGGCGGCAAAATGGTGATGGTGTGCGGCGAATATGAAGGTGAAACAGGTGAGGGTGTTTGTTTAGATGTGATGTG
Organism: Solanum pennellii; assembly: GCF_001406875.1. Taxonomy (NCBI): domain Eukaryota; kingdom Viridiplantae; phylum Streptophyta; class Magnoliopsida; order Solanales; family Solanaceae; genus Solanum; species Solanum pennellii. Next base: position 47,290,003 of record NC_028644.1, read on the forward strand.
GTGGCTTAGGTTGTTGGTTTTGTGGAGGTTGGAGGAGGAAAGGAAAATGGTGATGATGTGCAGCAAAGATGAAGGCGGAAAGAATATGAGTGGCTTCGCCGGTGAAAATGGTGATGACGGTGATGACTTGGTTCACGTGAACCAATGGGAATGAAAATTTTTTTATGGCTTTTACTTTAAAGAATATAATTAAATTTTTATTATTTTACCTTTAATCAAACAATTTGGATTAATAATTTTAAAAATAATTATGACATGACATTAATATATCTTATGTGGATATGACATGTCACTTATGTAAAAGAGAGTGAGTTACACACATGGTTGGAAGGGTTCAAATGTTCATTTTGATTGAGTTTAAGAGTTCAGTTGACAAATGATTAAGTGGAAAGGTTCACAATACAAACACATACAAGTATAAGGGTCCACTGGACTATTTCGCCTATTAAATTTAATAAAAATTTTACTACATTAATTAGTTTTTAGTATATATTTATAATAATTACTAAATAATTAATGATTAATCTTCTCTCTTCTCTTAATTTTTTTTGATATCTTAGGTACTATACTAATCAGATAGTGAGTATTCAATTTAGGTATATGTTGAGAACCAATTGGGATAACCTGTGAAATGCACTTAGGTTTTTGAACTGTTAATTGATATTTCGATCAAGGAAATAAAGTTCTAATTACACATAAAGTTATATGATTTTGCTGCTCTTTGAAATTAAATCGATAGGCTAAAGCAACTCAGTAAATTAATTATTTTTTCACTAAGCTGATGAAAAGTTTCTAAATTAGTAACTTCAAATTCTCATAACAATTAAATGAATTCATTCTCTTGTGTTTTGGAGATTTGGTTCTCGTGAAATTCAAACTTTAGCCTTACCTGCGACATATTTGGGAATTGTTATGAAGACTGACAATATAAAGATAAAGATTTAAGTTTCAGATACTTTAAAAAGGAAAAACTCAATCATCCATGAGCATGACTAACTTTAATGTCACAGAGAAAGAAGTAGCTCTAAACTAAAGTGCATATTGTCATCAGTTTTCTGTAACTTCTTTGTTCAAGGAACATTTTTCTTTTTGGCTCGTGGGTTACTTGCCACTCTCTTGCTACTTTGAGAAAGTGCTTCTTGTAATCTTGATGGTGGAATATAATTTTTTCCCATGAAAAGTGGTCTTGTACCTTGTCTGGAATGATCACCAGTTTCTTCTAAAACGAATGCAGTACTCCTCAATTAATCTTGTGATACACTTGATTATTCTTTAAGCTGATTGACCTACAATATACAAACGAAATAAGTCAACTCATAAGATTTGTTACAAACAACATAAGTTGAAAACAAGAAAAGGTAATTACAATTTGTTAAGTAACAAATGAGGAGTTGGGATGCATTGATATCACACTCTCAATAATGGTGTTTGAAACCTACAAGAAGAAAATATGTTTAATGTTATTATCCTTGTGAAGTAAATCAATTTATTTGATTACTTTCTTTTGATTCTAATTTACTAAGTGTAGAAGGGCCTTCTTTTTCGACTTGTTGATGGACTGCTCATTGTTAAACTTCAGAGTGGATACTTCCCATAAGACTACGGCACTTTCTACTATTGCACCCTAATTTTCCACATGAGCCACACTTCTTTTTCCTGCCTTTTCTTGATGCTTTTAACAAGGTATGCTTTCTAGAATCAGATTCTTTTTTAGTTGTCTCATCGATTCCTCTCTTCCTTAATTTTCTTGGTCTGCCTAGTTGTGCTTCATATATGGGTGGCAGAGGTGGTTCCATCCCTGTCTTAGGCATTGCTCAGTGCTAGCAATTGACGAAATGGATGGTCTATAACTTTTCATATACTTCTCAACTGTGTAGCATTCATGAACATATATATCGGGTTCATCCTTCTTAATCCATATAGTTGCAATAGCATGACTACAAAGAATTCCTGTTAATCCCATCTCCTACAAGAATGGGTTTTCTCCTTAAAATCGACAGAGTATAGTCTAAGATAGATATCCTCAATTTCATAGTAGAATTGGTCATAGTTAATGGCAATACATTAGGTAGCTTTAGCCGTATTTTTCTCTAGCTTTAACATGATTTTTGGGTAGATTCGTTGGCAATACTTCAGCTTCTGTCTCAGTTCTTTTGAAGTTTGGACATCATATATATCCTAATTAATTTAAGCATTGTCCAAGTATACTTATCTCTTGCATGTATAAGTATACTGTTGAATAACTCACACAAGTTATTTAATAAAACATCACATTTTGGAAAAGAAGAAAAAACAGTTCTTGACCAGTTAATGGGAGATTTATCAATAAACCATTCAGGGTCTCTTGAATCTAATTTTCCATCTCTTCCATATGCTTGGAGAATTCAGGTTCTGTTGTTGCCCTGGCAGCTTTCCATTGTTATCTGTTATTGTTTGTCCTCTAAAACCTTCAGTTTTGGAATTATTGTGTAAATGCCTCACACAAAATCTATGTGCAACATCTGGCATTATCTCATCAAATATTGGTATTAGACCTTTTTGCTTATCAGAAATGAAAGTTCATGCAAAAGGATTTCGTGAGATTTCAAAGTCTTCATCAAGAAGTGTAAAAAACCAACTCCATGTTTCCGTCAGTTCAACTTCCACTACTGCGAATGCAATAGGATATATGTTGTCGTTTCCATCAAATTCTACTGTTGTCAATAACTGACTCCCTTTTTGATGCCCTTCCAAATAACATCCATCAAACCTTATTATGGGTCAACATCCAACTAAAAAACCTTGTTTGCAAGTTGCATAACATATATAGTCTTAAAAATCTTTTTCTTCTATTGACCATTTTTTTGGACTTTCATCCAATTTCAAGATACATGTGGTCCCTGGATTACTCCTAGCTCAGCATAATAATCCCATAACATATCAAATTGCTCTTCTTTAGTCCCTCTTATTACATCTAATGCCTTCTTCTTTTCCATATAAGCTTGATTTCGAGTAATGGTACTATTATGAGCCCTCATTGCATGAGTTTGAAATACTTTTATTCCCCAATTTGGATTAATTCTAAATTCTTTTATGTACTTCTTAGCTAAAAACCAGAGTGGATAGCCTTATTATCTCTTTGATTGCTACAAGAATGGAAGGCCTATTCTCTTTATCTTGAAAGGTTAATCTTGATTAGGCTTTGATGCAAATATGAATCATATTTGACACCTTACAAGTTGCCCTCGATCTTGTACTTTCATTATTTTGTAACTTGATGTCTTTTTTTGGTAACACGACTTGTACCTCAACTCCCCACGTGAATTCTTTTCTATTACTGAAAATCATATTAAGCGCAACCTTAAATTTTGGATCCTGTGAATCCCTAGTTTGATTAAAAATGGTTCTTTTATGATTTTCATCATCTGAATCTCCATGTGAACTCATTAACTCCTCATATGATGTAGCAAAGTCATCTTCTTGAGTGTCGTTAGGAAACATAGCCAACATTGAAACTAAACCATTCTACAGTAAAGTCGATGGTTTTATCAAAAATCACATCATCTTCGTCCATTGAATCATCAGAGTCATGAATTGACTCACATTCTCTACTTGTGGCATCACTCTCATCACTTTTCTCAATTATATTTACATCTATCAAACCTTCTTCGTCTTGTAGTGGTCTCTTATCATAATCAACTACATCATAGTTCCATTGGTCCTTATTGTGTGCTCGACAAATATTTCCACCTCTCTACTGTCAGGCATTTCATTGACAAGGTTATATATATCGAAATAAATTGATAATGCCATATATTTTTCTCAAAATAAGGTTCGGACTTGACCAAAATTTCACTTTCCTATCATTAACATTCATCCTTTTCATACACCTTCTCATTTGAATGATGGAATTTCCATCTCCCTTCTAATAATCATAATAAGTGATATGTCCATCAACATAGTTCATCACTGGGTCAAAAACCCACCAACCCTTATAATGTTGTTTGATAGTGTACATATTTGAATCTTCACCTTCATTTGTTGTGCGGAAAAAAAAATAAGAATATATTGGATTTACTATAAATAGCTCTAACAAAAAATAATACAAATCCAACAGAAAACCAAAACAAGTTGAATTATCACTGTATTGTATTTAAAGAAAATCAATACGAGCATAAAACTAGACCCAACAAGCTAATGACAATAACAATATATTCATAATATAATTTAGAATATATTTTTTAAAAATGATTGATTATATAGAATCCAACAAAATTATATTGTTGAATTAATAATCTTATAACTAAATTTACTCTGAAGATTGTCATGTAATCTAGGGTTTTTATTTCTTTTTATCAATCAACATTGAAGATTATGCTAATTAATAAATTGATCAAATAGTTACACGTTGGTGTGAATTGTCGCCCACTCTTATAATGAAGTTTCATTGTCTAACTAAAATGATTTTGTTTCTCTTCAACAAGTGCACTGAATTATTGTAGGTGGAACAAGAGGATTTGCTAGATTGTGTTCTCACATGAGAGGGGATGCTACTAAAGGGAATAATTGTTTATCAATCAAACAAATAGCATGTAACTGTCATCATTGAAGAAGGAAGGAGGGTTGAATATGATTGTGTATGAGAAAAGATGTTATGGAATGATTTGTGAACTTATTCATATGTTAAGGTTTTTCTTTCCATATAAAAGTGTTTCTTATGGTGAAGTTACATAATCTCACTTGACAAAAATAACATATTTGCTGTATTTGTTATGACCTTTAGTAGAAGGACTAAAATAATTGATTATAATTAATTAAAGGTTAAACTTGGGAAGTAAGATATCACAAGGATCAAAACCAAAATTAGGCAATAACACATGGATTAAAACAATTATTTTCTCTACTAAAATTAATTGTCTCATACTAATTGTCTTCCTTACTATATCAAGAAAGCATTAATCAATTTTTTCATTTATTACCCTTATAATTAATTCTTTTTGATAGTGTTCACATTCATTTATAAAATTCACAAGAAGTTTTCAAAAGGTGAATTTGTAAAATTATTTTTCTTATTTATGATTTCTTAATATGAGTATAAAAAGCAAAATGATAAAATAAGATGATCAGAAAGAATATTTAAAAACTCTAAACATATTGTCTAAATAATTGATTATTCAAAATAATTCTCAAATACAAACCTAAAAGAAAACTTAACTAACAAATTTAGAATATTACTATTGTTATTTCAAGTGAACTAGAAGTCTAGAACTATAATTGTCTACATTTGTTAGTTAATTTTGAAAAGAAAAAGTATTTGAAAAGTACAAGAGAACAAAAAACGCCAAAAAAAAACTTATGCCTTCTCCATTCACCACTTGAACCATTGTGGGCCCTCCCATGCTGCTGCCATCACTTACTTCTTGAAGCTCTTCCTATATTTTGCTTAATCACTTCCAAAATGATGTTCAACTTGCAGACGATAGTGACCCAGCGAAGCATTTTAAGATAGGTGTGGGAAATTTTAAAAAGTAACTAACAAAACATTTTGTGTATGGATTCACATTCATCTTGCTCAAACTAGTGATTTCACCATAAATAACATAAATGATTTATTTTCATTAAAAACAATTTGTCAATTTTTTTATCTTCAATTTGAGATCTCAATTATTAAAAAAAAATCTTCACTTTGAGTTGTGTATAGTTATAAAAATGCATGATAGATTTTTATAAATTGAGAGAATAGTTATAAAATGAATGAATTGAGATTTTTACTGAACACATATGTATATTCAAGAAAAAAGACACTAATTTATCAATTTTTACTTGAATCTAAGTAATTTTCAGTCTTTGATTTTGTTACTTAATTTTAATGGATGTTAAGTTTCTCGTGTTTCGATAGAGAATGTGCGGATAACATAATAAAAAATTTCAAATCGTTAGCTCTCTTGATTTACTTGTAAAATCATGAAGGAATTTACATATAATTTTAAAAAGATCAATTCAAACCTCCAAATAACCTACTAACTAGGAGAGGATGGAAAATATAGTGATGCATATGTAGTTGCACATAATTTGTTTTCTATGTTTTTGGAGATACATCTTAGAAATATTCTTATATATTATTTAATGTAAATAAATATATTAAAGTTTCAATTATTTAATAATTAATGAGCATTTTGTCATAATTTAGGTCACATACTTTAGTTTTAGTTTATCACAAATTGAATGTTATCTATAATTTAAATATCTAGCTATGTATAATAATTAAATAGTGTCATGGAGACGCTTATTGGAAAAGTTACTAAAGACCCATAAAAAACAAGTAAAAGAGTTAAAAAGAAAGTTAAAGTTAAAGTCTAAAGGAACAAAAAGTTGAATTTTTGACCTCTGGCCTTAAAACCTCACACATGCTCATTACCACTAAGCCAAATTGTGACAAGGGCGTGCAAACCTAAGTATATATAAACAGTTTCATAAACTTGACCTATAGCTACGATATAATTTTTCGATGAAGCTGTTTACTTGCACACTCTTCATTGGTTGTAGCTCCGCTCCAGACAGACAGGTTGATATTTAACCAGCTTAGGAGTGCATCTCTCACCTCTAGAACATATTCACAGTCTACAATGAAGTGTTTATTTGTTTCTATCACTGTATCTTGACATAAGTAACATTTATTATTGTCACTTGTATATTCATGTCCAATAACCTTTCTTTTGTGAGTAATATTTTTTGTGTTGCTAACCACATAATGAACCTTTCCAGTCAATGAGACATAATTTCTAATTAGTTCTGAAGTTTACAGTTTTTCTTGATGATGCAATGGTGCAAGAAATCTCTGGTCATTGAGTATTCTCCACTAGTTGTAAGATTGAACTGTTCATGTGTATACCAATGTTGCATTTTGTTCTTTAGCAATTTTATTTTCCTCCAATATCAGTTGCTGTCGACTGGAGCTCGATGATTTCAAATGGTATCTGCTTTAATGTACACCCTATGCACCAATTTCTCTCATAGAGACTGTTTATTTACAAATATCTGCCATACTAGCTTTTCCGCTGAAGCTACATTCCATTTCCCACGCCCTTTAATATTTAGACCTTCTTGCCTCTTTGGAAAATAAACTTTTTTAGTCTCTACATTTCTTGTCCGCTTTCTTTACTACACCCTGAGGAAGTGTGAATACTGATCCCCAAAAATTATTGAAAATACAACAACCAACACCACTTGAAGCTTCCCTGCATAGGACAGTTGCTTTGCGTATGTGTTTTTAATCCTGCTTGTTAGCTTGTCCACAAGCTGATGACATTCCATTTTACTCTACTTCTTGAAAGTTAGTAGGATCTTATGGGAAAAGATCGTGTTGTGAATTGAGTGATACACTACAACTTCTTCACTACTTCTTCCGTCATTCCTGCTAGGAATAAGTTTGACTTCTCCATGTTTTCCACAAGCCCAATTGTGGCACTGAAATGAGTCAAAGCTTCCATATCTCTTTCAACAAACATAGACTTACCTTTACAGAAGATTATGAGATCATTTGTAAATATAAGATATGCATTGTAACAACCTAATTTTCGTTATTAGGGAAAATCAAATGGGGAAGGAATTGAGACCATAAATCTTTTTTGTAAAAGTTTGAGATTTCCTAGCCTAATCCAAATTTGGATGAAATCGGAGTCAGTGATGTAACACTCCGAAAGTCCATGACCTAAGTTAGATCCTCACATGATGAAATAAACCTTAGAACATTATTTATAAGTCTATAATAATGTTTATAAACCATTTAGGATGTTTTATAGTCAAAGCGTCAAGAAACGTCCATGACATTCGGAAACTAGCTAAATCGAACTACTTGACGTCCCTATGTTTGGTGAAGGCTTGGGAGGGTCATATGAAGTCCAATACTTATAAAAAGTCTTTAAATAGGTATAATTTAGTACAAAGGATCCAAACTTCCAGTAATTACTCCCCAAGGACCGCCTGAAAGGTCCTTGAGGAGGACCCAAACCTTGGCAAGCAAGCTGCCGAAGCAGCTTGCGGCAGCCAAGAATTGAAGGTCATTGCGTGATGCACAGCTGACACGTGGGTGGAAAAATTTGCCTCGCGACGCGGAGCCTCCACTATGTACACTGAATCAACTCGGATTTCAAAAATAAAATGTGAAATTGACCCCGCAGTGCAGCCACTTCCCATATTCATTCAAAACGTATTTTAAGCATTTTGACTTCACAAAAAGGCCCAATTAAGTGAGGGGTATTTTGGGTAATTTATGGGGTGATTAAATATAGCCTAAGGGTCAGTGTTAAAGTCATTTTTAACTCACCTAAGCAAATTTCAAAAACAAAATATAAAAGCTCTCATCTCTCTCTCTTTCTCTACTTTCACTCTCCCTAAATCCTGCATTGAAGAAACAAGAAAGCTTGAACAAGAAGACCAATTTCTCAAGGATTTCACTTCAATTTCGTGGATTAATATTCATTATGGTAAGGTTTGTTCACTCTTGGGATTCCTTTCCCGAAGAGGTCCTTTCAAAGTTGATTTCTAAATCACCCAGTCCCAAGGGTTTTCCTATTCTAATGGGTTTTCTTCTAAACTTCAAATTGATGACAAATTGTGATTTCCTATAACTAATTAAGTGTATATTAGTGGTTAATTGATGCAACTTCATGTAGATCAAGTCCTTTTCCCCAATTTCCCCAACTCTTCGATCTTGCTTATGAATTGATGGGAATTGAAGAATGTATTGGTTGTTAGATTTGATTTATCTATTCTAATGCAGTTATGGACTGCCTAGGGTAATGTACTGTTGAGATTGGATCTAATTCTTGAAGAATTCATGTTGACCCTTCTACCCTAACCCTAGGTTATGTTTTGAAGTTAATTTGGATAGTGATGATGCAGTTGAGATAGTTCTTGTGTTAATTGCTATTGTATGATGGTGTTATAACTATTGTGGGGTGGAATTGAATGGTTGATGGTAAAACAATGGATGATGGCTTGTGAAGGATACTGAGTAAGTCTTTATGATCCTAACATTTACTTCAATTATGATGACTTGTGATTGATGATATAGTTCAATTGAAGCATGTCTTGTGAATTGCATAAGTAGATGTTGGTATGATGATGTTATTGAAATGTCTTGGTTATATGGATTGTGAGATGTTGGCTAACATGTAATGATATAAGGTTGGTTATATATTGCCTATGTACCTTAATATGATACGATGATTTTAATGTGCTAAATCTCACATATGAGGGTTTTATTGAAAGGACATATTCATGCAGTCCCAATTGAGCTAAATGGCTACGACTATACAAGGGATTAGACCTTATGACCTAAACTAAGTAATGATTGATAAAGAAAGACATTTCAAAAGGGACTTAGCTTAGCACTGAGTGAACTTGACAATGAGAGGTGTTGACTTCTCGTAGAGGAAGATTTACCCTATAGTTTCATATGAGGTGTTGACTCCCCTATGAGGGACACTCACCCTATGTATTCTGATGAGATGAGGGATCCAATGCCAATAGGCATGTAGAGGGTTCAATACATATCTCCTAGTTCTTGAACTATGTTGCCTTCATAGGAATACTAGCTAGTAGATCCACCTTAGATGTTAGGCACATGTTTGGTTCTACTTTGGCCGGTAGACCACCTTGTTTCGGTGTAAGGTTTTACAACACCGGATTCCACACTTATATCTTGTGGTCTATGTCATATAAGACAAGTGTTCCCAAATTTAAAATAAAGTAATGATGTGAACAATAACTAGGGTGACTTAAGGGGTTGACTTAGTCTAGGTAGGGGAATGGGACTATACCTAGGCATTGTACTAGTTGGCTTTGAGGGAAGTTCTAGAAGGTTGTTCTTATGATCTTATAAAGTTAATGTTATGCGTATGTTGACTTTACATGTTGATGATCCTATATGATGTTAGTTTCATTTATGAACATGCTATTGGTCTATATTGCTAAATATGATGATGACTACTATTGATGCTATCTTAAGTAGAGTTAAATATTACTTGTGATCTTTTGTTTGATTTACTTGATTGAGTAAAGTTATGGGGCTTTTGCTTGGTTTTTGCACTTGTACGCTAAAGGGTGGGTTATGAGTAAGGGTCTTACTTAGGTGATGAAGTTATGAACTCTATACATGTTCACTTGACTATTACTTGTTGAGGTTGGTCTTGTGTTGTACATGAGTTTGACATATGGATTATGTATTTGTTGGCCTATATGGGTTCATGATTGTGCATAAGGCTTTTCAAAGTACTTTAGCATGGTTTTGAGGAAATGTCCTCTTTAGCATGATTGCAATTGTTTTGTGTGCATATACTCATACTTAGTACAATTGTTTACTAACCCATCGTTTATGTTTACTACAAATGTAGGATCCGACCGTTGAGCTTGTTGAAGGCCTTTGAAGACTACTTGGATATTTCCCAAGTGTTTGGTAGGTCCTCACCTTCCGAGGATGATGCCATTATCAGTTATTGATGTTGTTCTAGTTATAAGACTTCTAGTTTTTTTCCTTTTCATTTAAAGATGTTTGTTGTATAGCCTATATGAGTATATTTCTTGTAATGAAGTATGGGTTAAGCCCAAAGGTTGTATTCATTTTAGATGGTTTAATATGAGACGTATTCTAGACTTTTTATGAGATTATGTTCCTATATTATGTATGTGAAATAAAAGTAGAAGCCTATGCATTGCTTTCTATAGCAAGGAGTCTATGTAAACTCCTTAAATATATATTATGTGTAAGCGAGAGGCAAATGTTCCTGAAAGTAAAATGAAGTAATGATGTGAACACTAACTAGGGTGACTTAAGGTTTGACTTAGTCTAGGTAAGGGTACGGGACTCTACCTAGGCATTGCAATAGTTGACTTTGAGAGAACTCCTAGAAAGTTGTTCTTATGATCTTATAAAGTGAATGTTATGCATATGTTGACTTTATATGTTGATGATCCTATATGAAGTTAGTTTCATTTATGAACATGCTATTGGTCTATATTTCTAAATATGATGATGACTACTATTGATGCTATGTTACGTAGAGTTACACATTACTTGTTAATCCTTTGTTTGGTTTACTTGATTGAGTAAGTTTATGGGGCTTTGCTTGGTCATTGCACTTGTAGTCTAAAGGGTGGGTTATGAGTAAGGTTCTTTCTTAGGTGATGAAGTTATGAACTCTATACATGTTGACTTTACTATTACTTGTTGAGGTTGGTCTTGTGTTGTACATTGGTTTGACTTATGGATTATGTAACTGTTGGCCTATATGGGTTCATGATTATGTATAAGGATTTTCAAAGTAATTTAGCATGGTTTTAAACAAATGTCCTCTTTAGCATGATTTCAATTGTTTTATGTGTATATACTAATACTTAGTACAAGTGTGTACTAACACATCTTTTATGCTTTCTAAAAATGTAGGATCCGGCCGTTGATCTTATAGGTCATTGAAGACTACTTGGATATTTCCCAAGTGTTCGATAGGTCCTCACTTCCGAGGACGATGCCAATATAAAGTTATTGATGTTGTTCTAATTATAAGACTTCTAGTTTCTTGCTTTTTCATTTGAAGACGTTTGTTGTACAGCCTATATGAGGCTCTTTTTTGTAATGAAGTACGGGTTAAGCCCAAATGTTGAATTCATTTTAGATTGTTTAATTTGAGACATATTCTAGACTTCTTATGAGATTATGTTCCAATATTATGTAAAATAAAAGTAGAAGCCTATGTAGTGCTTCATATTGCGAGGAGTCCATGTAAACTCCCTAAATATATATTATGTGTAAGCGAGTAATCTAATTAAACCACAATGTAGAAGTAAACGAAAAATTATAAATATTCCACATATTTTTTCCTAGGATATGTAATGAAGAATGCTAAGAGGCTAGTCTTAGTCCTCTTCAAGGACGACGACGCTGGTTACGTCTAGGGGTTTATCCCCGGATGTGACAAACTTGGTATGAGAGCATGAGGTTGAATATATTTATGATTTATGTCTCATTAAACCACGTCTATATAGGTTCTTATTCATAATTGTGAAGTGCGCCACACTTATGAGTGAGAAGCTATATGATGCTTAGGAAATTCTCATTTTTTTGGAAATCGAGTGGCGTGCCTCTAGAGTGAACTTTATGTGTGCTTTCACCTAAATCTTGTATTGTAGTTATAGGTATGAATACTCGAAGGGAAGCAGCACAAAGACTTGATGAAGATATTGCTAATGCGGGAGTTCCTACCCCATAGCAATCAAGATCCTCCCCTTGAAGAAGTTACTAATGATGATCAAGCTTCGGCCAATCCTCCGACATTGTCAGATGGGGGCATAAGGACAGTATTTCTCCAAATTGCCCAAGTCATTACTACTCAAGAACAAGTTGTGACTACTCAAGCTCAAGACATGACAGCCCAAGCTATCCACGAGGTGGTACCCTGTGAAAACCAACATATTAGCACATATTAGCATCATGGCCTCCCGCTTGAGGGATTTCACAAGGATGGATCCCCCTACATTTTGTGGGTCCAAAGTGAAGGAAGACCTCCAAGATTTTATTGATGAATTATACAAAATCCTCTATTCTATAGGGTTGACTACTAGTGAAAAGGCCAAGTTAGTCACTTACCAACTTAAGGAAGTGTCCAAAACTTGGTACATCTAATCGAGAGACCTTTGAGGGGTGGTTCGATGATGTGGGAGGTTTTCAAGAAGGATCTTATTGATAGCTTATTTCCAAGGAAAAAGAGGGAATCTAAGGTGGTCTAATTCATCAACCTTCGTCAAGGAGGTATGAGTGTGATTGACTATTCTTTGAAATTTTCTAAGTTGTCAAATTATGCTCTGTCTTTGGTTTCCGACCCGAGGGATGAGATGAGCCGCTTTGTGACGGGACTTTCCGATGACTTGAAAGAAGATATGTCCTTTGGCTATGCTACATGATAATATGAATATTTGTCGTCTCATGGTTCATGCTCAACAAGTGGAGGAGGCAAGGGTTAAGAAGAAGAGTAGAGATGCTAATAGGGCAAGGTCATATGATGGTGGTTCTTCAAAGGGTAGGCTTTATATCCAAGACAAACGAAGGTGCAAAAAGAGGTTCTCCAATCAATTTCCTTTAAAGTTCCCAAAGGCTCGTGATGAAAGGGTGCCTAATCCTAAGTCCCAAAAGGGAAAGAGTGGAAACTCACCAAATGTGGTAAGGGCCGTGTGGGTGAGTGCTTAGTTGGAACAGGATATTGTTTCGGATGTGGTAAAAGGGGGCAGAAGGTTCGAGATTGCCCAAATTTGAAGGGGCAAGACAAGGGGAGTGCACAAACAAGTGGTTCAAATATTTATGCTCCAAAGAAGAATCACTTTTACGCTCTCCTCTCTAGGGGTGAGCAAGAGAGCTCCCCCTATGTGGTGACCGGTATGTTAGAAGTATTTTCTGTTGATGTATATGATTTACTTAATCTGGGCACTACATTGTGTTTTCTTACTCCTTTTGTAGCTAAAAAGTTTGATATTTTGCCCGATATTATAAATGAACCTTTTATGGTGTCTACCCTGGGGGTGAATCGGTGGTTGCAAACAGGGTATATAGAAATTTTCTACAATGTTCCCCAATAGCGTTACTTATGTTGAATTAGTAGAACTTGATATGTTTAATTTTGATGTCATTTTGGGGATGGATTGGTTGCATGATTGTTTTGCTTCCATTGATTGTAGAATAAGAATTGTCAAGTTCAATTTTCCAAATGAACCCGTCTTAGAGTGGAAGGTGGAAAATTCTATTCCTAGAGGACGTATCATTTCTTGTCTAAAGGCTTGTAAGATGATCTCCAAAGGATATTTATACCACATTGTGAAAGTCAAAGATTTAGACTCCAAAGTTCCTCCCATTGAGTTAGTTCCCGTAGTGAGGGAATTTCCAGAGGTCTTCCCTAATGATCTTCCCGAAATCCCTCCCGAATGGAAAATTGATTTTGGTATTGACTTGCTACCGGATACTAACCCCATTTCAATTCCTACTTATCGGATCACTCCGGCTGAATTCAAAGAGTTGAAGGCTCAACTCAAAGACTTACTAGATAAATGCTTCATTAGACCTAGTATTTCTCCATGGGGTGCTCCGGTATTATTTGTGAAGAAGAAGAATTGGTCCTTTAGGATGTGCATTGATTATCGCAACTCAATAAAGTCACTAGTAAGAAAAAGTATCATATCCCTCAGATTGATGACTTGTTTGATCAACTCCAAGGGGCAAGCTACTTTTCTAAGATTGACTTGAGTGGGTTATCACCAACTTAGGGTCAGAGGTGAGGATATACAAAAAGGGCATTTCGAACTAGATATGGTCACTATGAGTTTCTAGTAATGTCATTTGGTCCCACTAATGCCCCGGTGGCATTTACGGACATCACGAATAGGGTGTAGTTACTTAGATTCATTTTTCATTGTCTCCATTGATTACATCTTGGTCTATTCGAAAAATGAGGGTGAACACATGGACCATTTGAGGGTGGTGTTACAAGTTCTTAAGGAACACAAATCATTTTCCAAGTATAGCAAATGTGAGTTTTGGTTGCGGTAGGTGGCATTTCTTGGTCATATCATCTAGTGAGAGAGTTGAGGTTGATCCAAGGAAAACCGATGCGGTGAAAAATTGGCCTAGTTCATTGACTCAAATCGACATTAGATGTTTTTTGGGTCTAGCGGGATACTATAGGAGGTTCGTGGATGGTTTTGCTTCCATTTCATCTCCCTTGACTACTTTGACCCAAAAGAGTGTGAAATTTGAGTGGTAGGAGGCATGTGAAAGAAGCTTCCAAATATTGAAAGATAGGCTTATCTCCGCTTCGGTGTTTAGTTTACCATAGGGTACCAAGGGCTTTGTTGCATATTGTGATGCATCCCAAATGGAGTTAGGGTGTTTCCTTATGCAACATGGAAAAGTAGTATCTTATGCTTCTAGACAACTTAAGGTGCATGAGAAGAATTATCCAACTCATGATCTTGAGTTAGCGGCCGTGGTATTTGCCTTGAAAATATGGAGGAATTATTTGTATGGTGTTCATGTGGATGTGTATACCGACCAATGAGTCTTCAATACGTGTTTATTCAAAAGGAGTTAAATCTGCGACAAAGAAGATGGTTGGAATTGTTGAAAGATTATGACATGAGTGTTCTCTACCACGCCGGCAAGGCTAATGTGGTTGTGTATTCTCTAAGTTGTATGACCATGGATACTGTGTCTCATTTAGAAGAAGACAAGAAACACCTAGTGAAAGATGTTCATAGGTTTCGATCATTTGGGTGTTAGATTGGAAGATTCTTCAAATGGTGGTTTTATGGTCCATCATAACTCCGAATCATCTTGGGTGGTTGAGGTGAAGTCTAAGCAACTCCTTGATCAATCATTGATGGAGTTCAAAGAATTGGTTCTTGGTAAGATTAATGAGTCATTCTCCTTAGGGGAGGATGGTGTTTTGAGGTATCAAGAAGGGTTGTGTGTTCCCAATGTTGATGATTTGAGAAACCGGATTCTTGAGGAAGCTCGTGGTTCCCGTTATTCGATTCGTCTGGACGCTACTAATATGTATCATGACCTTAGAGAAGTGTTTTGGTGGGAAGGCTTGAAAAGGGACATAGCAGAATTTGTTGCAAAATGTCCAAATCGTCAACAAGTGGAAGCCGAGCACCTAAAGTCGGGTGGTTTACTCCAAGAAATACAAGTTCCCACTTGGAAGTGGGAAGACATTAATATGGACTTTATAGTGGGGTTGCCTCGAACTAGAAGGCAAAATGACTCTATATAGGTGGGGGTGGATAAATTGAAAAAATCCGCTCATTTTATTCCCGTCAAGTCCACTCACTTGGTGGAGGAATATGCTAAGATATTCATAGATGAGATTGTTTTCATGGTTTTTCGTTATCCATCATATTGGATAGGGGTGCACAATTCAAATCTAGGTTTTGGAGGTCATTCCAAAAAGGGTTGGATACTCAAGTGAAGTGAAGCACCACTTTTCATCCCCAAACGGATGTTCAAGTGGAGCGCACTATTCAAACCCTTGAGGATATGATTAGACCTTGTGTAATTGATATCAAGGGAAGTTGGGATGAATGCTTGCCTTTGGTTTAGTTCTCTTATAACAATAGTTACCATTCAACTATACACATGGCTCCTTTTGAGGCCTTGTATGGTAGGATATGTAGATCTCTTATTGGATGGTTTGAAGTGAGCGAGTCTTCACTCTTTGGTCCCGATTTGATTTATAAGACTTTGGAGAAAGTTCATATAATAAGGAACCGGTTGAAAATAGACTATAGTCGGCAAAAGTCTTATGCCGACAATAGAAGAAGAGAGTTAGAGTTTGAAGAAGGTGATAAAGTGTAATTAAAAATTTCACCTACGAAAGAGATGATGAGATTTGGCAATAAAGGGAAGTTAAGTCCTCGTTATGCGGGTCCCTATGAAATTTTGCAAAGGGTTGGCAAGGTTGCATACGAGCTGAGACTAACTAGTGAACTAGCTTCGGTTCATCGGGTGTTCCATGTCTCCATGATTAAGAAGTGCATCGATAATACCAAGTCTATTCTTCCCATTGAGGGTCTAGGTGTTGATGAGAACATCTCCTATGAAGATGTTCCGGTGGAAATCCTTGATTGTCAAGTGAAGAAATTGAGGAACAAAGAGGTGGCCTCGGTAAAAGTCCTATGGAGGAACCACCTAGTGAAGCGAGCAACATGGGAGGACGAGGCCGACATAAAGTATTGTTACCCTCATCTCTTTGCTAATTAAGGTTAGTTGTTCCTATTAATAATGAAAATAATGAATTAATTGAATTCGACTTGTTTTGAAAAGATGTGCATATTCATGATAAAGGTTTTTTCTAAAAGGAAGTTTCACATAAAAATGCTCTTTTGCTTGATTTGCACTAATTTGTGTAATTGGTATGTTGTTGCCTATATGAAATGATATTGATCATGATAACATGTTTTGAAAGGAATTTTGGCATAAGTGACTCTATATGTTGTGTTGAACTCATGTTGTTGTTGAGAAGGAAATTCCTCACGTGGTAGTGTTGAGCTCTTATATGAAAAAATGATGTATTGAGTTGCTATGTGTAGATGCCATGATTATGTGTTCAATGGGGTAGTAAAGCACTCCTACGAGCTGTGACTCGTGATGATTTTATATTGATTGTTGGTTGGGCTGCTAGTATTGAGTCTATTCTTTCCCTACAAAAAGGTTTTATGTCATTAGAGGATGAATGTTCCTAAGGGGGAGGGGGGATAATGTAGCACTCCGAAAGTCCATGAACTAAGCTAGAGCCTCACATGACGAACTAAACCTTAAAACATGTTTCTAAGCCTAAAATAATGTTTATAAACCATTTAGGATGTTTTAGAGTCAAGACGTCAAGAAACGTCCATGACGTTCGAAAACTAGATAAATCGAACTAGTTGACGTCCCTAAGTTTGGAAATGGTTTGGAAGGGTCATATGAAGTCCAAAACTTATAAAAAAAATTTAAATAGGTAGAATTTAGTACAAAGGGTCCAAATGTCCAGTAACAACTCCCCAAGAAATGCCCGAAGGGTCCTTGAGGAGGACCCAAACCTTGGCGAGCAAGCTGCCGAAACAGCTTGCGGCAGCCTAGAATTGAAGGTCATTGCGTGATGCGCAGCCAACACGTCGGCGGAAAAATCTTCCTCGTGACACGGAGCCTCCACGAGGTCCACAGACTCAACTCGGATTTCAAAATAAAATGTGAAATTGACCCCGCAATGCGCAACCACTTCCCATATTCATTAAAATCGTATTTTAAGCATTTTGACTTCAAAAGAAGACCCAATTAAGTGAGGGGTCTTTTGGGTAATTTAGGGGGTGATTATATATAGTCTAAGGGTCAGTTTTAAGTCATTTTTTACTCACCTAAACAAAATTCCAAAAATAAAGTCCAAAAGCACTCATCTCTCTCTCTACTTTCTCTCTCCCTAAGTCCTCCATTGAATAAGCAAGAAAGCTTGAAGAAGAAGACCAATTTCTCTAGGATTTCACTTCAATTTCGTGGATTAATCTTCATTAAGGTATGGGTTGTTCACTTTTGGGATTCATTTCCCCAAGAGTTCCTTTCAAAGTTGATTTCTAAGTAACCCAATGCCAAGAATTTTCTTATTCTAATGGGTTTTGTTCAAAACTTCAAATTGATGATAAATTATGATTGTCAATGACTAATTAAGTGTAGATTGTTGTTTAATTGATGCAATTTCATGTAGATCAAGTCATTTTCCCCAATTTCTCCAAATCTTTGATCTTGCTTATGAATTGATTGGAACTGAAGAATGTATTGATTGTTAGATTTTATTTATCTATTCTAATGCAGTTATGGACTGCCTAGGGTAATGTATTGTTGAGATTGGATCTAATTCTTGAAGAATTCATGTTGACCCTTCTCCCCTAACCCTAGGTTATGAATATAAATTAATTTGGATAATGATGATGCAGTTGACTTAGTTCTTGTGTTAATTGCTATTCTATAATTTTGTTATACCTATTGTGGGGTGGAATTGAATGGTTGATAATAAAACCATGGATGATGTCTTGTGAAGGAGATTGGGTAAGTCTTTATGATCCAAACCTTTACTTCAATTATGATGACTTGTGATTGATGATGTAGTTCAATTGAAGCATGTCTTGTGAATTGCATAAGTATATCTTGGTATAATGATGTTATTGAAATGTCTTGATTATATGGATTATGAGATGTTGGCTAACATATAATGATATAAGGTTGGTTTGATATTGCCTATGTACCTTATTATGATACGATGATTTTAATGTGCTAAATCTCACATATGAGGGTTGTATTGAAAGGACATATTCATGCAGTACGAATTGAGCTAAATGTCTACGACTATACAAGGTATTAGACCTTATGAGCTAAACTAAGTAATGATTGATAAAGAAAGACATTTCAAAAAGGACTTCGCTTAGCACCGAGTGAACTTGACAATGAGAGGTGTTGACTTCTCATAGAGGAAGAATATGAGGTGTTGACTCCCCTACGAGGGACACTCACCCTATGAATTTTCGTGAGATGAGGGCTCCAATGCCAATAGGCATGTAGAGGGTTCAATACATATCTCCTAATTCTTGAACTATGTTGCCTCCATAGGAATACTAGCTAGTGGATCCACCTTAGATGCTAGGTACATGTTTGGTTCTACTTTGGCCGGTAAACCACCTTCTTCCGGTGTAAGGTTTTACAACACCGTATTCCACACTTAGATCTTGTGGTCTATGTCGGTTAAGGCAAATGTTCCTGAAAGTAAAATGAAGTAATGATGTGAACACTAACTAGGGTGACTTAAGGTTTGACTTACTCTAGGTAAGGGTACGGGACTCTACCTAGGTATTGCAATAGTTGGCTTTGAGAGAAGTCCTAGAAAGTTGTTCTTATGATCTTATAAAGTGAATGTTATGCATATGTTGACTTTACATGTTCATGATCCTATATGAAGTTAGTTTCATTTATGAACATGCTATTGGTCTATATTTCTAAATATGATGATGACTAATATGGATGCTATGTTACGTAGAGTTAGACATTACTTGTTGATCCTTTGTTTGGTTTACTTGATTGAGTAAGTTTATGGGGCTTTGCTTGGTCATTGGACTTGTAGGCTAAAGGGTGGGTTATGAGTAAGGGTCTTTCTTAGGTGATGAAGTTATGAACTCTATACATGTTGACTTTACTATTACTTATTGAGGTTGGTCTTGTGTTGTACATGGGTTTGACTTATGGATTATGTAATTGTTGGCCTATATGGGTTCATGATTGTGTATAAGACATTTCAAAGTAATTTAGCATGGTTTTAAACAAATGTCCTCTTTAGAATGATTTCAATTGTTTTATGTGTATATACTCATACTTAGTACAAGTGTGTACTAACACATCTTTTATGCTTTCTAGAAATGTAGGATCCTGCCGTTGATCTTATAGGTCTTGAAGACTTCTTGGATATTTCCCAAGTGTTCGATAGGTCCTCACTTCCGAGGACGATGCCATTATAAAGTTATTGATGTTCTAGTTATAAGACTTCTAGTTTCTTGCTTTTTCATTTGAAGATGTTTTTGTATAGCCTATATGAGTCTCTTTGTTGTAATGAAGTAGGGGTTAAGCCCAAATGTTGAATTCATTTTAGATTGTTTAATTTGACACATATTCTAGACTTCTTATGAGATTATGTTCCAAGATTATGTTTGTGAAATAAAAGTAGAAGCCTATGTAGTGCTTCATATTGCGAGGAGTCTATGTAAACTCCCTAAATATATATTATGTGTAAGCGAGTAATCTAATTAAACCACAATGTAGAAGTAAATGAAAAGTTTCAAATTTTCGGCATTTTCGACCTATGATATGTAATGATGAATGTTAAGAGGCTAGTTTTAGTCCTCTTCGAGGACAACAACGCCGGCTACATCTAGAGTGGCTCCCCGGATGTGACAAGCGAGGGGTAGGGAAATGTGATAAAAAAAATAAGAAATATATTGATGAATTTGATTACATGAGTGGATACCTAAGACGTTCAGGAACCCTAACAACTTTACGAAAGAATTCGATTCAGTAGAACTCCCGAAACTGATCTTAGCGTGAATAAGTATTTTCTAAGTGTAATGGGATGTCAATGTGTTGTGAAATGGGGTTTGGGATTCTTAAATTTTCTCATTGTTTCCATGCAAGCCGTTCTGGTAGGATTATTCTTGCTAGGGTGGGGTGATGTAGCCGGTTGGTGACACCATAGTGGGATAAACACGACTTTGATTTGGAAATAAAATCCAAAAATATTTTATTCTGCACTTTTCGACTTTGAGATTCAGGAGATGACCCCAGGCGAGTTTTTAACCGTTTTTCACCATTCTTGAGGCTAAAGGTAAGGTTTTCATTCTACGAATTCGTTTTTCTATCCGTAGAATTTAAACTCATGGGTAATTATCGATAGGGGTGGGCTTGATATGGGAATTATGGTGGAAACACACTACTAAAAAAATAATGAATACCGACCTAAAAATACTGACTTCTAGAAGTCGGTATTCCCTAAATACCGACAAAAAATAACCTTCTCAGCTTAGTTCGGAAAAAAGCTTGGTCGCCATTCAATTCTGACCTCTGGAAGTGGGCATTACTTACCTCTCGAGGTCAGTTTAAATTTAAGTTAATAAAATTCATTATTATTATTTTCGACATCTGGAGGTCACTATTATATATTTCTTTGTTTTTTATTTTTATTATTTCCGTATTCCGGAGGTTAGAATATTTAATTCTCAACTTTTGAAATACCGACCTCGGAGGTCGGTATTTTTATTTCTTATTTATGAGATTTTGACCTCCGAAAGTCAATATTTTTAGTTCTTATTTTTTAGATTTTGACCTCCTGAGGTCGGTATTTTTATTCCTTATTTTTGAGATTATGACCTCCGGAGGTTGGTATTTTTATTTCTTATTTGTTAGATTTTCACTTCTGGAGGTCGGTATTTTTATTTCTTATTTTTTATATCCCGACCTCCGGATGTCGATATTTTTATTTTTTATTTTTCGATTCCGACCTACGGAGGTCAATATTTTTATTTCTTATTTTTGAGATTCCGACCTCTGGAGGTCGGTATTTTTATTTCTTATTTTTTAGATTTCGACACCCGAAGGTCGGTAATTTTATATTTTTTTGAGATCCCGACCTCCGAAAGTCGATATTTCCGCTACAAAACTGGCAGCATTGAGCTGCAATTTTAGTATTTCACCTACATATTTATATCAAAATAACACAAAGAATTCCAAATAAGCTATTTCAAATAAACATCATCCAACCCGACGAATTCTAAATTAACTATTTTAAAATAAACTTCATCCAACCAAAGCAACACAATATTTTCAATATATAATTCAACTATTTCAAAATAAACTTCATCCAACATTAAAATAAACTTCATCCATATTAACAATAAACTACAATACGATCAAACAATTCCAAAAATCTAGAAGCATAAAATGTCAAACCGATACAACTACTCCTTATCACCCTCACATTCCTTATCAGACTTATCATTCTCATCACCCTCCTTATCAGATCCATCACTGCTCGCCGGACATGGAGGAAGAATATTTCCTGATTCAAAAAGAAAATTTAGTTTTAACTCAATTCCAACACATTATTCAACAACTAAATCACATTATAAATTTTAACTTATTTGAAGAATTTAACAATTTATAAGTCTAATTAGTTTAGTTTTAACTTAATTCCAATACTATATTCACCAATTTAACTTAGTAAACAACTTAACAACTTTCTAAATCAAATTAGTTTAGTTTTAACTTAATTCCAACACTGTATTAACCAATTTAAGTTATTAAACACTTTAACAACTTTCTAAGTCTGATTAGTTTAGTTTTAACTTAATTCCAACACTATATAAACCAATTTAACTCATTAAACAACTTAACAACTTTCTAAGTCTAATTAGTTTAAATATAACTTAATTCTGACACTTAATCCACCAACTAAATCACATTACATATTTTGACTTATTTGAAGAATTTAATAACTTATAAGTCTAATTAGTTTAGTTTTAACTTAATTTCGACACTATATTCACCAATTTAACTTATTAAACAACTCAACAACTTTCTAACTCTAATTAGTTTAGTTTTGACTTAATTCCAGCACTTTATTCACCAACTAAATCACATTACATATTTTAATATATTTGAAGAATTTAACAACTTACAAGTCTAATTCGTTTACTTTTAACTTAATTCCAATCTAATTCGTTTACTTTTAACTTAATTCCAACACTATATATTCACAAACTTAACTCATAAAAAAACTTAACAACTTCCTAAGTCTAATTAGTTTAGTTTTAACTTCATTCCAACACATTATTCACCAACTAAATCACATTACATGTTTAACTTATTAAAACAACTTAATAACTTTCTAAGTCTAATTGATTTATCGTTAACTTAATTACAACACTTTATTCACCAACTAAATCACATTACATATTTTAACTTATTTGAAGAATTTACCAACTTATAAGTCTAATTAGTTTAGTTTTAATTTAATTGCAACACTATATTCACCAATTTAACTAATTAAACAACTTAACAACTTTCTAAGTAATTAGTTTAGTTTTAACTTAATTCCAACAATTTATTCACCAACTAAAGCACATTAAATATTCTAACTTATTTGAAAAATTTAACAACTTATAAGTCTAGTTAATTTAGTTTTAACTTATTTTCAACACTATATTCACCAATTTAACTTATTAAACAACTTAACAACGTTCTAAGTCTAATAAGTTTAGTTTTAACTTAATTCCAACACTTTATTCACCAACTAAATCACATTACATATTCTAACTTATTTGAAGAATTTAACAACTCATAAGTCTAATTAATTTTGTTTTCACTTATTTTCAACACTATATTCACCAATTTAACTTATTAAACAACTTAACAACTTTCTAAGTCTAATAAGTTAAGTTTTATCTTCATTCAAAAAAATTTATGTAACGACCTGTTTAGTCGTTTTAAGCAGCAGATTTTATTTCTGGAAAAACTGTCTGAGTCGACGGAACCCACGACGGACCGTCATGGGCACGACGGGCCGTCGAGGGGGTCTCATTCCAAAACACTTAGAATTCTGAAATTTGGGTACTGAAATTGACTCTCTGAACTTGGTGACGACATGGCAGGACGGACCGTCGTGGGCACGACGGACCGTCATAGACCCTTTAGTGGAATTGAGTCTCTGAACTCTGTGACGGAGCAGCAGGACGGACCGTCACAGGCGCGACGGGCCGTCACAGGCTACGTAATCCCAGGCTGGGTCGGATTTCTGCTTAGTAATTTAAGGGGCGTTTTGGACTATTCCTGCTTTATTATAAAGTTAGTGGGTTAATGTTAATAAGTCTAATTACTTGGGGGTTAAAAGAGATAACCTTGAGTTAATTAGTGGGATATTATTGCCACCTTTATTCTTAATTATATGCTAATTAGGGTAAAAGAAAGAGGTTTGAATAAGAAAAATAGAGAGAGAGAAAGGAGGGAGAACGAACGAGTAGCGAAAGAGAAGAACGCAGAATAAAGCAAAGGGTTTGGGAAGATAGCTTGTTGATCGCGATTCGTCGGTGGAGGTAGGTTATGGTTTATGCTATTCGTAGTAAACTCTTAATAGCGAATGATATGTGTTGGGTAGTATTATAAAGTCTTCTATATGCTTAATTGTGTGCCTGCATGATGTGATTTTGTATATAT
>NC_028644.1:47318613-47318822 GCF_001406875.1 Solanum pennellii
GAATGGCTCCAGCAGAGTTAAGGGAGTTAAAGGCCCAACTTCAAGAATTGTTAGGGAAAGGCTTTATTAGACCGAGTGCATCCCCTTGGGGTGCTCCTGTTTTGTTTGTGAAGAAGAAAGATGGGAGTCTTCGGATGTGCATAGACTACCGGCAACTAAATAAAGTAACTGTTAAGAACAGGTATCCTCTTCCTCGCATTTTTAAATTG
>NC_028644.1:47322334-47334772 GCF_001406875.1 Solanum pennellii
TCTTAGTTTAGTAATTTGATCATAGATGTTCTTGTTGTGATGACTTCCAGATTTTGGGGAATAATAGATGCTGAATTTTAGAAGTTATTGAATTAGTTTTTAATTAATGAGTTTAAGTCTTCCGCATTACTTTCTGTTGATATTAAATTGAAATGTTAAGGTTTAGATTGGTTGGTTCGCTCACATAGGAGGGTACGTGTGTGTGCCAGTCGCGGCTCGGTTTTGGGTCGTGACATTTTATTAGCCAACTAAATCACATTACATATATCAACTTATCTGAAGAATTTAACAATTTATAAATCTAATTAGTTTAATCTTAATTCCAACACTATATTCACCAATTTAACTTATTAAACACTTTCTAAGTAAAATTAGTTTAGTTTTAAATTCATTTCAACACTTTATTCACCAACTAAATCACAATACATATTTTAATTTTGTTGAAGAATTTAAGAACGTATAAGTCTAATTAATTTAGTTTTAACTTCATTTCAACACTATATTCACCTATTTAACTTATTAAACAACTTTCTAAGTAATTAGTTTAGTTTTAACTTAATTTCAACACTTTATTCACCAACTAAGAAGAATTTAACAACTTATAAGTCTAATTTATTTTGTTTTAACTTAATTCCAACACTATATTCACAAAATTTAACTTATTAAACAACTTAACATCTGTCTAAATTTAATTAATTTAGTTTTAACTTAATTTCAATACTTTATTCACCAACTAAATCTCATTACATATTTTAACTTATTTGAAAAATTTACCAACTTATAAGTCTAATTAGTTTAGTTTTAACTTAATTACAACACTATATTCACCAATTTAACTTATTAAACAACTTAACAACTTGCTAAGTAATTAGTTTAGTTTTAACTTAATTCCAACACTTTATTCACCAACTAAATCATATTAAATATTCTAACTTATTTGAAAAATTTAACAACTTAAAAGTCTAGTTAATTTAGTTTTAACTTAATTCCAACACTATATTCAACAATTTAACTTATTAAACAACTTAACGACGTTCTAAGTCTAATAAGTTTAGTTTTAACTTAATTCCAACACTTTATTCACCAACTAAATCACATACATATTCTAACTTATTTGAAGAATTTAACAACTTACAAGTCTAATTAATTTTGTTTTAACTTAATTTCGACACTATATTCACCAATTTAACTTATTAAACAACTTAACAAGTTTCTAAGTCTAATAGGTTAAGTTTTATCTTCATTCAAAAAAATTTATTAACCAACTAAATCATATTACATATTTTAACTTATTTGAAGAATTTAACAACTTATAAATCTAATTAGTTTAAACTTAATTCCAACACTATGTTCACCAATTTAACTTATTAAACACTTTCTAAGTAAAATTAGTTTAGTTTTAAATTTATTCCAACACTTTATTCACCAACTAAATCACATTACATATTTTAATTTATTTGAAGAATTTAAGAACTTATATGTCTAATTAGTTTACTTTTAACTTCATTTCAACACTTTATTCACCTATTTAACTTATTAAACAACTTAACAACTTTCTAAGTAATTAGTTTAGTTTTAACTTAATTTCAACACTTTATTCACCAACTAAATCACATTAAATATTCTAACTTATTTGAAGAATTTAACAACTTATAAGTCTAATTAATTTTGTTTTAACTTAATTCCAACACTATATTCACAAATTTAACTTATTAAACAACTTAACATGTGTCTAAATCTAATTAATTTAGTTTTAACTTAATTCCAATACTTTATTCACCAACTAAATCTCATTACATATTTTAACTTATTTGAAAAATTTACCAACTTATAAGTCTAATTAGTTTAGTTTTAACTTAATTACAACACTATCTTCACCAATTTAACTTATTAAACAACTTAACAACTTTCTTAGTAATTAGTTTAGTTTTAACTTGATTCCAACACTTTATTCACCCACTAAATCATATTAAATATTCTAACTTATTTGAAAAATTTAACAACTTAAAAGTCTAGTTAATTTAGTTTTAACTTAATTCCAACACTATATTCACCAATTTAACTTATTAAACAACTTAACGACGTTCTAAGTCTAATAAGTTTAGTTTTAACTTAATTCCAACACTTTATTCACCAACTAAATCACATTACATATTCTAACTTATTTGAAGAATTTAACAACTTACAAGTCTAATTAATTTTGTTTTAACTTAATTTCAACACTAATTCACCAATTTAACTTATTAAACAACTTAACAACTTTCTAAGTGTAATAAGTTAAGTTTTATCTTCATTCAAAAAAAATTATTAACCAACTAAATCATATTACATATTTTAACTTATTTGAAGAATTTAACAACTTATAAATCTAATTAGTTTAAACTTAATTCCAACACTATGTTCACCAATTTAACTTATTAAACACTTTCTAAGTAAAATTAGTTTAGTTTTAAATTTATTCCAACACTTTATTCACCAACTAAATCACATTACATATTTTAATTTATTTGAAGAATTTAAGAACTTATAAGTCTAATTAGTTTACTTTTAACTTCATTTCAACACTTTATTCACCTATTTAACTTATTAAACAACTTAACAACTTTCTAAGTAATTAGTTTAGTTTTAACTTAAATTCAACACTTTATTCACCAACTAAATCACATTAAATATTCTAACTTATTTGAAGAATTTAATAACTTATAAGTCTAATTAATTTTGTTCTAACTTAATTCCAACACTATATTCACAAATTTAACTTATTAAACAACTTAACATGTGTCTAAATCTAATTAATTTAGTTTTAACTTCATTCCAACACTTTATTCACCAACTAAATCACATTAAATATTTTAACTTATTTGAACAATTTAACAATTCTAAGTCTTATTAGTTTAGTTTTAAATTAATTCCAACATTTTATTCACCTACTAAATCACATTATATATTTTAACTTATTTGAAGAATTTAACAACTTTCAAAGTCTAATTAGTTTAATTTTAACTTAATTCCAACAATATATTTACCAAGTTAACTTACTAAACAACTTGACAACTTTGTAAGTCTAATTAGTTTAGTTTCAACTTCATTCCAACACTTTATTCACCAACTAAATCACAGTACATATTTAAACTTATTTGAAGAATTTAACAACTTATAAGTCTAATTAGTTTAGTGTTAACTTAATTCCAACACTTTATTTACCAATTTAACATATTAAACAACTTAACAACTTTCTAAGTCAATTAGATTAGTTTTAACTTCATTCCAATACTTTATTCACCAACTATAAATCACATTACATATTTTAACTTATTTGAAGAATTTAACAACTTATAAATTTTATTAGTTTAGTTTTAACTTAAGTCCAACATTATATTCACCAATTTAATTTATTAAACAACTTAACAACTCTCTAAGTGAATAGTTTAGTTTTAACTTAATTCAAACACTTTATTCACCCACTAAATAACATTACATATTTTAACTTTTTGGAAGAATTTAACAACTTATAAGTCTAATTAGTTTAATTTTACTTAATTCCAACACTATAATCACCAATTTAACTTACTAAACAACTTAATAACTTTCTAAGTCTAATTAGTTTAGTTTTAAATTCATTCCAATTTTTTATTCACCAACTAAGACACATCACATATTTTAAATTATTAAAACAACTTAACAAATTTCTAAGTTTAATGAGTTTAGTTTTAACTTAATTCCAACACTTTATTCACCAACTAAATCACATTCCATATTTTTGTAATGACCCGAAAGGTCATTTTTGGAAATTTTAAATATTTGCTTAACTTGAGTTAATTAATCGATAGTTTATGGGCTAAAGTGATAATTTATTTAAGACCCTATACTCTTTAGCCTATATTTAATTAAATATGTGGGTAAAACCTATCACTTTTAGTACTTAAATAATTCAGAAAAAAAATATATAGGGAAAAGAAAAAAAAAGGGCGAAGGGTTTTTGCACTTGCGACTTACGAATTGCTTCATGTAAGTTTCCTTTGCCTCTAGTTCCTTTTGATTGCTGCACATATATGTGTGTGTATAGCAATATTATATAGGTGATTATATATATGTGTATAATAATAAGTGATAGATCACATATTTGAGTCAAAAAAAAATTGAATTGAATAAGAAATCACGTGACCAGTTGAAAAGTTCTGAAAATATTTGAATCAATTGTTAGTGGGCATTTAATGCTTAGTTGTGATTATTTGGTTACATTGATTATATAAATTATTTAGTGGGTATTGCTGGAAAGAAAGGAAAAAAAATAATTAAAGAAAAAGACAAAAAAAAAACAAATGGCATGCATGCTATAATGTGAGGAAATTTATGGGTTGTTCAACGTGGCTCCTGGAAAAAAATTTTGAAACTAAATCTAATGCAAATATGTATATATAGGTAATGATTGCTATATTATGTGTGGTTAGTAGATAATTTAGTTTAATTTCTTATTCTTATCACATTATGGGTTATGTTTTGGAATATTGAAGTAAGTAATTAAATATTAGATCTATCATATTATATAAGTACCAATCGAATTATGATAGTTGGAATGTTAATTGACATCGAGAATTACAAATTTGATTATAAATTTGGGGTGTACTTTTAGGTCAAGGTTAAACACATAAAACTGTGAGTGTTGTTAGTTCTAAAACCTTATTGTGAATATATATTTGAATAGATTCCATTGGTTCAGAAGCTCAACGGAAAGGGAAGGCTCAAGTCCAAGAGTAATTATTCGATTGACTAAGGCAAGTGGATTTCTAAACCCTTGTTAAGCGTATGAAATTCGTGTATTTTCTTGTGTGATGTTGAGAATGATTTGGAGACTTGTTGCTTATTTGTTGGTGTTGTATTCCTTGTTGTAAATTGAGCTTTGGTATCAAAATGGTTATCTCCTCATTTTTCATTTGAGCATGTAATTTGCATTGTACCTGAGACATGGTTGTGGTAAGAGGATGTACCATTTCGAGGGTCGTATCGCGCGCCGCGATGGATATCATATTTCGAGGGACGTATCGCGCGCCGCGAAGGTTACTATTATCGAGGGTCGTGTCGTGCGCCGCGACAGATGCATGGACAGATATGTCCCCCATGGGTCCCGGACTGAGAGACAGCGGGTGTGTATCGTTAGGGAAGACATGCATCACTATACTTGACATTGCATCTCATGGCATTACACATTTTATTATTGATGAACTTGAACATGTGTTTTGTTGATCTTGTGAGTGTTTCTCTGTGAAGCTTGTGACTGTTGAATATTGAGTTGTTATTGAGAATGTGTAAACTGATAGAGTGTGGTTATTGAGTTGTGTGTTTGGTAAACTGTAAACTATTAGACTGTAGCGTGGAGGTTTAGATATGGTGTAAGAAGTGCCCGTATTTTGTTCACTTAACTTGTGTTTAGAGGTTTGCTTGTTGGGTACCGCGTGGTTTGGTACTCACCCCTTGCTTCTACAAATTTTTGTAGGATACGAGCCTGGATCTTCGTGATACCTGTCATTCTTTTCGTTTCCGAGGCATCTTGTGGAGGATTGTGAGGTAGCTGCTTGTCATCTCAGCGAACTTTCCTACTCCAGTTTATGACTTTGTTTTTACTTGAAAGACAACTTCATTTAGACTTCTATTTTATTTCAATTCTAATATTTACATTAGAGGCTTGTGCACGTGACAACCTGATTTTGGGGATTGGATTAATATGACTTGGTTTCATAATAGGAATTGTTGTTGGATTGTCATTTACTTCCGCACTTTGTTAGATATTGGGTTTTAGGCTGACTTGTCTTGGTGGGATAAGACGAGTGCCATCACACCCATTTTTGGGTCGTGACAAAATGGTATCAGAGCCCCAGGTTCATAGGTCTCACGTGTATACAAGCCGAGTCTACGTAGAGTCTCAAGGATCAGTACGGAGACGTCTGTACTCATCTCTGAGAGGCTATAAAGATTACTAGGAAACTTCCTTTTGTTCATTCTTTCTCATCGTGCGTAGTTACCTTCTTTAGTACTGAGTTGTTGTATACTCTTTTGACAGATGACGAGGACTAGAACTAATGTTACTGGTGGTAGAGGGGAGGCACTTCCCGAGGCAGTTGTTGAGGCCCCAGCTAGAGGTAGGGGTAGATCTCGAGCTAGAGGTCGTGCTAGTAGTACGACAGTAGCCAGAGGTCGTGGACGTGGAGCAGCACCAGTGAGAGGTCGTGCTAGAGAGGTCTCTACAGAACCTCAGATTGATGACAGAGAGGACCAGGTTCCTCTAGATCCTGTAGTCACACCCTTGCTTCAGGATACACTATTGAGGGTGTTAAGTGTGCTAGAGGGCTTTTCTCAGGGTGGTGGTGCGACTACCACACCACATGACTCTCGTACTAGAGAGGGGGCTCAGACCCAAGAGCAGCAACAAGCTCCAGTTGTTCAGGATGCGGTGGGGCAACTACCAGTAGATCCCGCGGTTCAGAATGATGTTGCACCAGCAGTTGGGGGTCAAGTTGCATCGATGGTTGTTCTGACAGAGGATGAGCAGCGTAGGTATGAGAGATTTCGAAAGATGGACCCACCTCAGTTTCAGGGTGGGAAGAGCGAGGACGCTCATGAGTTTCTAACTACCTGCCGAGAGTTACTAGAGGTGGTTGGATTAGCTGAGTCACATGGGGTTAGATATGCTACACTCCAGCTTCGTGGACCAGCGAGAGACTGGTGGAGGACTTATTCGGGATGTTTGCCAGTTGGATCTCCTCCAGTGACTTGGGAGCAGTTTGCTAGCGCATTCCAAGATCGTTTTATCCCATGGAGCGTGAGAGAGGAGAGTCGCTTGAGGTTTGAGAGTCTGAGACAGGATGGTTTATCGGTTACAGAGTGTGAGGCGCGTTTTTGCCAATTGTCTAGGCATGCGTTGGCCATTATTCCAAATTAGACAGAAAGGATCCGCAGATTTGTGAGGGGATTGACTTTCTCTATTAGGTCAGCTGTGTTTCGGGCATCTAGGGAGGGGGCTTCTTTCCAGTCCATTGTGAGTGCCGCCAAAGAGGCAGAATTGTTGGAGAGAGAGGAGTTTGGGGACCCTAAAAGGGCTCGCATATCAGGTCAGTTTCATGGTGCCTCATCTGGAGGTAGGGGATCACAGAGAGTGAGTGGTCTTTTTCAGCAGCGGGGACCTATTCATGCATCTATGCCGACATTTGAGGGTGGCCAGACATCTAGGGGTTCTTATAGCCCGGGTCAGGGCTCGTACGGTTCACAGCAGCGACCTACAGGGCGAGGAAATTATAGTGGGTTTTCAAGGTCCACACAACAGTTCCCAGGTCAGAGATTTTGTTTTACTTGTGGAGATCCCGATCATCTAATGCGGCAGTGTACTTCACAAAGGGGTCGTGGTGGGCCTCGACCTAATTCTTCATTCCAGACTAGACCACCAGCACCACAGGGTAGAGGTCGTGGCAGAGTTCAGCCAGCTAGAAGTGATAGAGTTTCTAGTAGTGGTGTTGCAGCTTAGCAGAGTGGGGGTAGAGGTACCACCCAGGATGGAGGTGGACGAGGAGGCCACTGCTATGCTTTCCCCGGGAGACCTGAGGCGGAGACCTCTGATGCTGTTATTACAGGTATCATCCCAGTATGCCATCGACCTGCGTCTGTGTTGTTTGATCCAGGTTCTACCTTCTCTTATGTGTCTACATATTTTGCTGCTAAATTTGATATGATATGTGATAGCATGACTGTACCTATTCGTGTTTCTACACCCGTGGGTAAGCCATTAGTGGTGGATGGAGTGTATCGATCTTGTCTTGTTTCTTTGGCTGGGTATGACACTTGGGTAGACTTAATCATTCTGGGGATGGTGGACTTTGATGTTATCTTGGGTATGGATTGGCTTTCTCCTTATCATGCTGTCCTTGATTGTAATGCCAAGACTGTGACTTTAGCAATGCCTGGTGTTCCGAGGGTTGAGTGGAAGAGTGTTAGTGGTTCTTATCCTAGAAAGGTCATCTCTTTTATCCGTGCTCAGAGGTTGGTGGAGAGGGGGTGTTTGTCTTACTTAGCTTTTATTCGGGATACTAGTGTTGAACCACCTCCCATGGAATCTGTTCCCGTGGTTCAGGAGTTTCTCGATGTATTTCCTTCTGATCTTCCAGGTGTTCCTCCCGATAGGGATATCGATTTTGCTATTGATTTGGAGCCGGGCACTAAGCCTATTTCTATCCCTCCATACCGTATGGCTCCAGCAGAGTTGAAAGAATTGAAGGATCAGTTGCAGGATTTATTGAGTAAGGGTTTTATTCGCCCTAGTGTATCACCTTGGGGTGCCCCTGTATTGTTTGTGAAGAAGAAGGATGGGACTATGAGAATGTGTATTGATTACAGACAGTTGAACAAGGTAACAGTGAAGAATAAGTATCCTCTTCCGCGTATTGATGACTTATTTGATCAGTTACAGGGAGCATCATTGTTCTCTAAGATTGATTTGAGGTCTGGGTATCATCAGTTGAAGATTAGGGCATCAGATATCCCTAAGACAGCTTTTCGGACCCGGTATGGACATTATGAGTTTCTAGTGATGTCCTTCGGATTGACTAATGCCCCTGCAGCATTCATGGAGTTGATGAATGGGGTGTTTTGACCATACCTTGATTCTTTTGTGATTGTTTTCATCGATGACATCTTGGTTTACTCTAAGACTGAGGAGGACCATGTCCGACACCTGAGGATTGTACTTCAGAGGTTGAGAGAAGAGAAGTTGTATGCCAAGTTCTCAAAGTGTGAGTTCTGGCTTACTTCTGTGACATTCTTGGGACACGTGGTGTCCAAGGAGGGTATTAGAGTAGATCCGGCCAAGATTGAGGCAGTTAGAGGCTGGACGCGACCTACTTCACCTACTGAGATTAGGAGTTTTGTGGGATTGGCAGGCTATTATCGACGATTTGTTCAGAGTTTCTCTACTATTGCAGCTCCATTGACTAGATTGACTCGACAGGATGTGGGTTTCCAGTGGTCTGATGAGTGTGAGGAGAGCTTTCAAAAGCTCAAGACTTTGTTGACTTCTGCTCCTGTGTTGACTCTACCTGAGGAAGGTGTAGACTTTACTGTGTATTGTGATGCTTCAGGAGTTGGTTTGGGTGGTGTGTTGATGCAGAAGGGGAAAGTGATTGCTTATGCTTCTAGGCAATTGAAGTCCCATGAGAAGAACTACCCTACTCATGATCTGGAGTTAGCGGCTGTGGTATTTGTACTGAAGTTATGGCGTCATTATTTGTATGGAGTGCATTGTGAGATCTTCACTGATCATCGGAGTCTTCAGTATATCTTTAGCCAGAGGGATTTGAACTTGAGGCAACGGAGATGGCTTGAGTTGCTGAAGGACTATGATGTGACCATTTTGTATCATCCAGGAAAGGCCAATGTTGTGGCCGATGCTCTGAGTAGGAAGACTCCTAGCATGGGGAGTCTTGCAGCGCTTAGTATTGAGGAGAGACCATTGGCTAGAGATGTGCAGATATTAGCTAACAGTCTTGTCCGCTTGCAGATTTCAGAAGAGAGTGATGGGATGATTGCTTTTATTGAGGCTCGGTCTTCTTTAGTCGAGCAAATCCGTGCACACCAGTTTGATGATGAAAAATTATGTCTCATTCGAGACAAAGTATTGAGAGGAGAAGCTAAGGAGGCTGTCCTTGATTCTGATGGCGTCTTGCGGATCGGAGGCAGAATTTGTGTGCCCAGGACAGGCGATTTCATTAGATTGATTCTTGAGGAGGCCCATTGTACTCGGTATTCCATCCATCCGGGAGCGGCGAAGATGTATCATGATCTGAGTCAGCATTACTGGTGGTGTGGGATGAAGAGAGATATTTCAGACTTTGTTTCGAGGTGTTTGACTTGCCAGCAGGTCAAGTGTGAGCACCAGCGGCCCGGGGGTGTATCTCAGAGGATGCCTATTCCTACTTGGAAGTGGGAGCGGATTACTATGGACTTTGTTGTGGGTTTGCCTACCACAGTGGGTGGTTATGACTCTATTTGGGTTGTTGTTGATAGGCTGACCAAGTCTGCCCACTTCATCCCGGTTCGGGTGAAGTATACAGCAGAAAAGTTAGCCGAGCTATATATCAGTCAGATTGTGCGACTACATGGAGTTCCTATTTCTATCATATCAGATCGAGGTTCACTATTTACTTCTCATTTCTGGAAGGCATTACAACATGGTCTGGGTACTCAGTTAGATATGAGTACGGCATTTCACCCTCAGACAGATGGTCAATCTGAGCGGACCATTCAGGTATTGGAAGATATGCTTCGAGCGTGTGTGATCGATTTTGGTGCTAGATGGGATCAACATTTACCATTAGCAGAGTTTGCCTATAATAACAGTTATCACTCTAGTATCCAGATGGCCCCATATGAGGCGTCGTATGGAAGACGGTGTAGGTCTCCGATTGGTTGGTTTGATTCGGCGGAGATGGACTCTTTGGATACAGACTTGCTTAGAGATGCTATGGAACAAGTTCGTATGATTCAATATAGATTATTGACAGCTCAGAGTCAACAAAAGAGTTATGCAGACCGGAGAGTTAGAGCCTTGGTGTTTATGGAGGGTGATCATGTTTGGCTCCGAGTATCACCCATGAAGGGTGTAATGAGGTTTGGAAAGAAGGGCAAGCTAGCCCTAGGTTCGTTGGACCTTTTGAGATTTTGAGCCGAGTGGGAGAGGTGGCCAATAAGTTGGCCTTGCCACCTAGTTTGTCGGCAGTTCATCCTGTTTTCCATGTCTATATGCTTCGGAAGTATATTCCGGATGAATCTCATGTACTTTCACTTGACTCTGTGGAGTTGGGTCCCTACTTGGCATTTGAGGAGGAGCCTATAGCTATTTTGGATAGGCAAATTCGAAAGCTTAGGACCAAAGAGATTGCTTCAGTGAAGGTGCAATGGAAGCACCGATCAGTGGGAGAGGCAACTTGGGAGACTGAGTCTGACATGCGTGCCAGATATCCTCAACTTTTTGAAGCTTCAGGTAATTACTTTTACTCTATGTTCGAGGACGAACATGATTTTTAGTGGTGGATAATCTAATGACCCGAAAGGTCATTTTTGGAAATTTTAAATATTTGCTTAACTTGAGTTAATTAATCGGTAGTTTATGGGCTAAAGTGATAATTTATTTAAGACCCTATACTCTTTAGCCTATATTTAATTAAATATGTGGGTAAAACCTATCACTTTTAGTACTTAAATAATTCAGAAAAAAAATATAGGGAAAAGAAAAAAAAAGGGCGAAGGGTTTCTGCACTTGCGGCTTACGAACCGCTTCATGTAAGTTTCCTTTGCCTCTAGTTCCTTTTGATTGCTGCACATATATGTGTGTATATAGCAATATTATATAGGTGATTATATATATGTGTATAATAATAAGTGATAGATCACATATTTGAGTCAAAAAAATTGAATTGAATAAGAAATCACGTGACCAGTTGAAAAGTACTGAAAATATTTGAATCAATTGTTAGTGGGCATTTAATGCTTAGTTGTGATTATTTGGTTACATTGATTATATAAATTATTTAGTGGGTATTGCTGGAAAGAAAGGAAAAAAAAACAATTAAAGAAAAAGACAAAAAAAAAACAAATGGCATGCATGCTATAATGTGAGGAAATTTATGGGTTGTTCAACGTGGCTCCTGGAAAAAATTTTTGAAACTAAATCTAATGCAAATATATATATATAGGTAATGATTGCTATATTATGTGTGGTTAGTAGATAATTTAGTTTAATTTCTTATTCTTATCACATTATGGGTTAAGTTTTGGAATATTGAAGTAAGTAATTAAATATTAGATCTATCATATTATATAAGTACCAATCGAATTATGATAGTTGGAATGTTAATTGACATCGAGAATTACAAATTTGATTATAAATTTGGGGTGTATTTTTAGGTCAAGGTTAAACACATAAAAGTGTGAGTGTTGTTAGTTCTAAAACCTTATTGTGAATATATATTCGAATAGATTCCATTGGTTCAGAAGCTCAACGGAAAGGGAAGGCTCAAGTCCAAGAGTAATTATTCGATTGGCTAAGGCAAGTGGATTTCTAAACTCTTGTTAAGCGTATGAAATTCGTGTATCTTCTTGTGTGATGTTGAGAATGATTTGGAGACTTGTTGCTTATTTGTTGGTGTTGTATTCCTTGTTGTAAATTGCGCTTTGGTATCAAAATGGTTATCTCCTCATTTTCATTTGAGCATGTCATTTGCATTGTATCTGAGACATGGTTGTGGTAAGAGGATGTACCATTTCGAGGGTCGTATCGCGCGCCGCGATGGATATCATATTTCGAGGGACGTATCGGCGCCGCGAAGGTTACTATTATCGAGGGTCGTGTCGTGCGCCGCGACAGATGCATGGACAGATATGTCCCCCATGGGTCCC
>NC_028644.1:47334943-47372724 GCF_001406875.1 Solanum pennellii
TGTTGAATATTGAGTTGTTATTGAGAATGTGTAAACTGATAGAGTGTGGTTATTGAGTTGTGTGTTTGGTAAACTGTAAACTGTTAGGCTGTAGCGTGGAGGTCTAGATAGGGTGTAAGGAGTACCCGTATTTTGTTCACTTAACTTGTGTTTAGACGTTTGCTTGTTGGGTACCGCGTGGTTTGGTGCTCACCCCTTGCTTCTACAAATTTTTGTAGGTTACGAGCCCGAATTTTTGTGATACCTTCCATTCTCTTCGTTTCCGAGGCATCTTGTGGAGGATTGTGAGGTAGCTGCTTGTCATCTCAGCGAACTTTCCTACTCCAGTTTATGACTTTGTTTTTACATGAAAGACAACTTCATTTTAGACTTCTATTTTGTTCCAATTCTAATATTTACATTAGAGGCTTGTGCACGTGACAACCTGGTTTTGGGGATTGAATTAATATGACTTGGTTTTTTTTTTATAGAAATTGTTGTTGGATTGTCATTTACTTCCGCACTTTGTTAGATATTGGGTTTTAGGCTGACTTGTCTTGGTGGGATAAGACGAGTGCCATCACACCCATTTCGGGTCGTGACAATTTTAACTTTTTTGAAGAATTTAACAACTTTCTATGTCGAATTATTTTAGTTTTAACTTAATCCAACACTATATTCACCAATTTAACTTATTAAACAACTTAACAACTTTCTAAGTCTAATTAGTTTAGTTTTAACTTAATTCCAACACTTTATTCACCAACCAGATCTAATACATATTTTAACTTATTTGAAGAATTTAACAACTTATAAGTCTAATTAGTTTATTTTTAACTTAATTCCAACACTACATTCACCAATTTACTTATTAAACAACTTAAAAACTTTCTAGGTCAAATTAGTTTAGTTTTAACAAATTAGTTTAGTTTTAACTTAATTCCAACACTATATTCACAAATTTAACTTGGTTTTTACAACTTTCTAAGTAATTAGTTTAGTTTTAACTTAATTTCAATATTTGATTCACCAACTAAATCACATTGGATATTTTAACTTATTTGAAGAATTTAGCAACTTTCTATGTCTAATTGGTTTAGTTTTAACTTAATTTCAACACTTCATTCACCAACTAAATCACATTACATATTTAAACTTATTTGAAGAATTTAACAACTTTCTAAATCTAATTATTTTAGTTTTAACTTAATTCCAACACTTTATTCACCAATTAAATCACATTACATATTTTAACTTATTTGAAGAATTGAACAACTTTCTAAGTCTAATTAGTTTAGTTTTAACTTAATTCCAACACTATATTCACCAATTTAACTTATTAAACAACTTAACAACTTTCTTAGTCTAATGAGTTTAGTTTTAACTTAATTCCAACATTTTATTCACCAACTAAATCACAATACATATTTTAAGTTATTTAAAGAATTTAACAACTTATAAGTCTAATTGGATTAGTTTTAACTTAATTCCAACACTATATGCACCAATTTACTTATTAAACAACTTAACAACGTTCTAAGTCAAATTAGTTTAGTTTTAACGTTATTCCAAAACTATATTCACCAATTTAACTTATTTTTTACAACTTCCTAAGTAATAGTTTAGTTTAACTTAATTCCAACACTTTATTCATCAATTAAATCACATTACATATTTTAACTTATTTGATGAATTTAACAATTTTCTAAGTCTAATTAGTTTAGTTTTAACTTAATTCCAACACTCCATTCACCAACTAAATCACATTACATATTTTAACTTATTTGAAGAATTAGTAACTTTTTAAGTCTAACTAGTTTAGTATTAACTTAATTCCAACATTTTATTCACCAACTAAATCACATTACTTATTTTAACTTATTTGAAGAATTTAATAACTTTCTAAGTCTAATTAGTTTAGTTTTAACTTAATTCCAACACTATATTCACCAATTTAACTTATTAAACAACTTAACAACTTTCTAAGACTAATTAGTTTAGTTGTAACTTAATTCCAACACTTAATTTTCCATCTAAATCATTACATATTTTAACTTATTTGAAGAACTTAACAACTTAAAAGGCTAATTAGTTTAGTTTTAACTTAATTCCAAAACAATATTCACCAATTTAACTATTAAACAACTTAATAACATTCTAAGTAAAATTAGTTTAGTTTTAACTTAATTCCAACACTTTATTCACCAGCTAAATCACATTACATATTTTGACTTATTTGAAGAATTTAATAACTTATAAGTCTAAGTAGTTTAGTTTTAACTTAATTCCAATGCAATATTCACCAATTTAACTTATTAAAATAACTTAACAACTTTCTAAGTCTAATTAGTTTAGTTTAATCTAATTGGCTTAAATGTTGCATCCTTACTTTCTGAACAAGTTAGAAAAAAAAAACATGTGAGTTCCATGATGTTTTACACAGTTAATACAAGTACATATTTTTCATAAGAAAGAAGATCTACCTCCTCTATCACAACATTATATGACACTCTTTATTTTAAGAAGCTTCAAAATGATTGACACCATTTTATTTCCATACAACTTTAGCAAGTTCCAAAAATCCATATTTATAAAACTATTCCAATCTTTAAACTTTAGTATAACTTTTCTTCATCAAGTTAGTATTTCAATCATACTTTCATAGTTTATTCAACTATCATCATAATACAAATGAAAGACTAAAACTTCACATCCAATCAAAATTAGCCAGAGGAAAGGAAGTCCTAAAAACAGAATACAGACCTCGCAATAATCGCTGAATATCATCATGAAGCTGCTTAAGAAATTCTTTATTTTCGTGTACAATAAGTAAACCGAAGAATGTCAAACTAACATATGCACATGCAAGTTGTGTATACATAAATAAACTATAACAACTATGTCTCAAACTAGAGAAATTGAGTATCAAATAATGTTATGTGCTCAACAAACCTTTTCTTTTCTTCTTTTGTTCAAAGCCAGTTCTTTAGACTTTACTTCTCTACCAATGTCACCTTTGATCTCTTCTTCTTCATTTTCTTTTTGTCATCTCCTTCATCTAATTGTAATTCAAATTTCTCCATATTCAAATCCTCAATCTCTTCATGAATCTCTTTTGCCACGTCATCAGATACCAAATCTTCCCCAATTTCTCTACTTTTTGTATGTTCTTTGCCATGAAACTGATCATGGTCCATGCCAAAATTCTAGAGATCTTCCTTACTTTATAAGTCTACTTAGTTTAGTTTTAACTAATTTTGAGACACTTTAACTAAATGAAAACAAAAAAGATTTGTTATGGAGGTTCTAAAATTTCACCTCGACTTCAAAAGAATGGAGGCGGTGCCGATCCACTGATGCTGCTGCACGACCCACTGTTGGGCGCGTACGTGATAGAGGCGGCGCTGGTGACGATGGAGGCGGCGCAACCTCCAACTGCTGAGGCACGACCCACTGCTGCACGTCTGCTGCAGATGGGTTGGGTTCGATCGTTGCCGCTGATAGGAGAAGATGGCGACCTCTTTGTGTCGGTATTTATTAATTTATTTTAATATATATATATATATATATCAGTAGAAGTTTAATTTAATAAATTTAATTTATCGATCAAGTTAATTTTATAAATTTAAATTATATACCTCCTAATTATATAAATTTAATTTTATCGATCCATATAAGTTTATCAATATCAAATCTAATATATAAATCTCCTTAAATTGATCATTGATATTCTTTAATTGATAATGTATTTCATATATAATTAATTAACGTATTTTATAACTTAGATGAAGTATCCTTTACATGTCATCATAATTAGGAAGTGATCACTACACTTGACATACATTCAAGATCGAAAGTATATATATAATAATACTATCTCGCATTTCATTCTCGAATGAATTAGATGTTAGCTCTTGATCACCTCTACATCATACATGAGATATTAAGTTCATGATTAGACGACAAGACTGATAGATTTGTACATTACTCTACAAATATAAGTATAATTATATCCTAATTCATATCAACGTAGCTTTATACTCCAAAAATATGGATTAGAGATATTTTTTTATTTATTCCACGAAGTCTAAACTTTTTGAACCATAAGTTTCAAATGAAATTTTAGTATTATGCTAAATAACAAAAATTATGATTAATAGAAATTTTTTAAACAAACCGTCCTCCGGATGTCGTTTTTATTAAAAGGAATTAGATATAATAAAAAGAAACGACCTCATTATGTCGGTATCACATTAAATTTTAAAGATACATAAAAAGTAATCATATTCATTAAATAATATTGAAATCGAGATGTAAGTATTTTATATTAATTTATTTTTTAACTTATATAAAACTGTCATCTGGAGCACGATTTATTTAAAGTTAATTGAAAATATTAATTTTTTGAAAGCCATGGTATAAATATTTAAATTAAAATTAATTTAATTGCATGATATTTAATTTTATCGACTTCTGAAAGTCGGTAATATAATTTTTTTGTTTTTAATTTTACGCAAAACCGTCCTCATGGGGTTGGTATTTGGATGAAATAAAAATACCAACATCATGCGGTCGGTATTTGGATGATGTAAACTTACCGTCCTCATGAGGTCGGTATTTGGATGAAGTAAAAATACCTACATAATGAAGTCGGTATTTCGGATGAAGTAAAAATACCGACATCATGAGGTCAATATTTTGATGAAATAAATATACCGACATCATAAGGTCGGTATTTGGATGTAGTAAAAATATCGATCGCATGTGATCGGTATTTGGATGAAGTAAAAATACCGACCTCATGAAGTCAGTATTTGAATGAAGTAAAAATACCGACCTCATGAAGTCGGTATTTGGATGAAGTAAAAATACCGACCTCATGCAGTCGGTATTTGGATGAATAAAAATATCTACCTCATGAGGTCGGTATTTGGATGAAAAAAATATATCGATTTCATGAAGGTCGATATTTTAAATTAAATTATTTTTAATTTATATAAAATCATCATCCTGAAGAAGATTTATTTAAATTAAATTAAAAAATATGAACTTATTAATCTTACGGAAGTCATTGTATTATTATTCCAATAAAATTAATATAATTATATACTTTTTAATTTTATCGACTTTCGAATGTCGGTATTATAATATATTTATTTTTTATTTTACACAAAACCGTCCTCCAGAAGACGGTTTAAATAATATTAAATCAAAATATTTTTAAATGTTGTTTTTTATATATATTTGAGAAAAAAATAAAATATGGTTATTTATTTATTTTATTTAATATCGAC
Source organism: Solanum pennellii (assembly GCF_001406875.1). NCBI lineage: Eukaryota > Viridiplantae > Streptophyta > Magnoliopsida > Solanales > Solanaceae > Solanum > Solanum pennellii. Next base: position 47,340,217 of record NC_028644.1, read on the forward strand.
ATCAAGAGGTCGATTTTTATTGCAATTCATTTTTTTCACAAAAAATATCAACCTCGTGAGGTTGGAATATTTTTTCCTCTTTATGTTGCTAAAAACCGACTAGTTGTAGTCGGTTTTGTAAAGTTCTTATAATTTTATTCTTTTTAACAATACTCACCTCCGGAGGTGGGAAATTACCGACCTCCATTTGAGGTCGGTAATTTTTAGGTCGGTATTTACTGTTTTTTAGTAGTGAAAGTCCTAATTTGGGTATAAGGATCAAGGGTTTGACCTAGGGTTGATATTATTGATTATGATAGGGGTAATTGGGTCTTATTTATTTATCCTCATGTTATGTTGATGTTTTTAGACCACGAACAAGCAGGAAGAATCCAGAAAGGGAAGATTGAAGCGTCTTAGGGGATTCAAGCTTCAATTAGAGGTAGGTGATGGTTGTGATTTATATTGATGTGATATTTGTTTGCAATTAATATGTTATGATGCATTTATGTGAATGTTGCGTTATTGATCACACTACTCATAAAATAAGGATGATAAATAATTATATGCCATGAAGTGATGAATTGATTGTATGATCATGAGAATATACATTGTGATTGTGATTGTGGCTTGTTGAATGGATCGGGTGTTGCGTTCGACACACTAACTTGGATGGGTGTTCACGTTTCGACATAAACATGGAATCAGTTGCCTTGTTCCGCATAAACATGATAAGATTGCCACGTTCCGTTATGCTAGCAGTTTGGGTAGGGGTTCCATAAGAGGATCATTGAATTGAGATCCATGAGAGGACCATTGACTTGACATAACTATATATCTTGAGAATTTTGAAGTTGTACGTTGTTCGTAAGTGATGACTAATATTGTATATGTTCAGTATATGCATGTTTATTATTGTTGTAATGACTTATATATGTTTCACCTTTTGGGATAGCCGCTTGATTCTACCAGTACACTGTGGTTGAGTACTAATACTGCACTTGCTTGTTCTTTGTTGAGTACAAGGCATCTTCAGGCGGCTATTGATAGATATCAGCTAGGTGACTATTGAGTGTGGCCGGATTCAAGGATGAACCAATTTTTTCAGGTTGTCGTGAATCTTTCTTGTTTAAGTCCATTCTTTTTCGACTCAGACTATTTGTTTAAGGTGTTGTTTAATTTCGGGGTTGTAGTCCTTGCTCTTAGACTTGTTGTTAGTAGAGTTTTGGTACAATGACTTTCAGGTTCTAGGGTTGTTCTTCCGCATTGGTTTGGCTAGTTGTTTGTTAAAACCTTAGAGTTCATGGAAACTTTTTCTTAATAGTTATTTAAACCTACTTCTGTAGCTCTAAATGTGTATTACTTTGGTTAGGTTGATTAGTTGACAGGTAGTTTTGGTTCTCCCAGCAGAGGGTTAGTGTAGGTATCACTCACGACGGTCCGGATCGTTACATGTATTGATCATGCAAATAATATACGCCATCTATTTCAAATTGATTAATTGAATTGTTGAGTTGTTCACACCCTTTAAGAAAAGAAGATTAAGACATAAATTAGACATAACTTTTCATTTTTACCCTTATTAATAATTGTCAAATTTATAATTAAAATAACTAACATTAATTAATAACTAATTTTAATACTAACTAATGAAGGATAAAATTGAAAGAACACTCTAAAATAATTTCAAAAATTGAACAATTAAATTATTTTAATAAATAAAAATGTCTCAGTATTTCAAGTTACTTAAAATGGAGTATTTATATAATCAAAGTCATTCATTAAAGATGATTATTAAATGATGATTTGATAAATATGATAACCAACATATTCTCACATGTTAATTTTATTCCAATAATAATATCAGCGAAGATTTTTACCTGATAACCAATAAATAGCTCTCATATCTATAATTATAATACGCTTCCTTCGTTCCATATTAACTTAAGCTTTGAGATATTTAAAAGTATTGATCAAACTAAGTTATTATATAAAATAATTCACCAAAATAATATATTTTTTCAAAACTTTATAAAACTAGTATAAACGTATTTCACGGTAACATTTAGGGTATATTTTATTTTTTAAAAGTTGACGGCGTTAGATTGATATACGTTACTCATAATAACGTTTTACTCCTAAAACGTTACTCAAAAAAATGTTTTAGGAGTAAAACCTTACTCACAGTAACGTATATCAATCTAACGCTGTTAGTTTTTAAAAAATGAAATATACCCTGAAACGTTATTGTGAAATACGTATATATTAGTTTTGTAAAATTTTGAAAAAATGTATTATTTTGGTAAATTATTTTATATAATGGCTTAGTTTGGTAAAAAAATTCGAGATATTTTATATCCTTTACAAAAAATAGGTTAAGACATAAATTAAGTATAATTTTTCATTTTTATCTTTCTTAATTATTGTCAAAAATAACTAAACATTAATTATAATAACTAATTTCAATACTATCTTAAAGGATAAAAACGGAAGAATATTTTAAAAATCGTCTTGAAAATTGAAAACTTAAGTTAAATTGAAAAATGAAAAAGGGCTCAAACTCAAAGCTTAAGTTATTATAAAATGGAATGAGTATATTAGATCAATTATGTATACCGAATTACTGTAGTATACTTAATCATCCTATAATTCTTGAAGCAGCCTAACGAATATTGAAGTTGATTTATAAAATTGCTTCAGACCAGTCAAGAGGTATTTTTCAAAAAACATATATGAATTATGGTATAAAAAATTACAAATAGAAAAAGAGAATTTTTTTCATGATCATCAGGTCAAAATATATATTTATATGCTTTTAATTATTTAAATATTCACCACCTTAAAAATTATGGGACGACAATTATGTACACTGTGAATCTATACAATTTAAAATTTGTACTCCCTCCGTTCTAGCACTTCTAATTTTATACCGTGATTACGAAATTATTTATATATAGGAAGATTTTATCATTCTGCCCTTCGTTTATTTGATTAAACTTCCAAAAGACATTTTAATTATAGCAGTAAAATGGAAAAAAATAATTAATTTTATCTTAATTTAATAAGTGTTCAAATAATGTTGGACACATTTTTAGTAAGATGTCCATCTTATATGGGACGAAGGGAGTATATCTTAAAAGAGTACAATAGTATAGTTCTAACATGTCAATTATTATATTAATATCCAGAAGTATACAACATCTCTTTTTAAAATAGAAGAAACTATCTAGTTACACACTAATATTCCTATTATATTTACTAATTTTCCTATAGTTTGAAATAATTATATTTTATCTCATTGTATCATAATTTTATATTAGATTTCAAGTTATATACATGTAAATCACACTAGATACCTACTATATAAATGTATATAGTGTATTGAACAACATATACACGAGTGAGATATGAAAAATGGCGAGCGAGTTGCGAGGAAGATGTGAAAGATTTGTCTATGTATCCCACATACATGTGGATCATGCTAGATATACACTATATACATGTATATGCTGTTATTCACATGCATATGAAACACAATATACATGAGTAAGATATGGGTCTGACGAGAGAGGTGGGAGGGAGGTGTGAAAGATTTGTTTATGTATCCCAAATACATGCAATTATATTAGATATACACTATATACATGTATCTGTTGTAATTATCATGTATCTAAGATATCATACACGAGCAACATATGAGAGTGGCGACCGAGGTCTAGCAAGTGTGCTACAATTATTTGGCTCCCCTTACAGAGAAAATTAGCAAACTAGTTAAAAAAAAAATAACATAATTAGTAAAAACCTACATACTTTACAAATATTAGTAAAGATGTCATTATTTTGAAAATCATTATATATCCTAATTTACTTCCTATTTTATCTCTCATTGAATACACGTTTTCCAATTATTTTGATAAAACAAATTAATTCTTTCTTTATCTCCCATTGATACACGTAGTCTCATTTATTTTCCACTAATACATGTTTTCCAATATAACTATTATGTTAAAAAAGATAAATTTCTCTCTCTTATATTTACCTTTTTAGATTATCCTTTAACGTTCAAATTCCTAATATCTCTCTACCGTGATTTTTGGTGTTTTTTTTTTCCAGAATTTTAATTCACAACAATTTCAGTAATTAACATATTCATCTTTATCCTATTTTTGATTTATTTATGATTTTATTTTCATTTAATTCTTTCATAATTGTTGTTTGTAGTGCGGATCTCGATTGAACCTTTAAAACACTATGCAATGGCTGAATTTAGAAGAATTACTAGATGTATCAACTTAGAGACGATAAACATTTACATGACTCAATCGGTATGCAAAACTTCCTCAAATTCAGATAGAAAATGTAGAATCTTTGTCTAGTCGTGGGGATATTATTGTTAGTTTTGATAATGTACCAAATTTTTGAATCATTCTTTTCTAGTTTTGTACTTTGGTAGGCATTCAATAATTTAAGGATATATTTATATTACGTGAAGATGATATTTCAGATTTTATTAATGAATTCTTATTGGATGATTTTGTATTCATTGTGATTTGTTGTAATTGTGTTGTGTGCTTTGTAAATTCATGTATTCATTATGATTTGTGTATCATTTCATAGTTTTGTATAATGTAAGGGTGTTATTTGTATCCAATCAAGTAAAGATACATATTAGCTTTATATATTTATATTTCTTTTAATAAATTGTATTCATTCCTTATTATTTGATTGTTTTGTATTCAGTATGTCGTATTTGTTTTTGTTGTGTTGTGTGCTTTATTATAAGTTGCTTTTTACATGTCTTTGCATTTATTATGCTTTGTGTACCAAATAATAGTTATGAAGAGTGTGAGAGTCTTGTTTGTATTCAAGTAAAATAAAGATACATATAAACTTTATAAATTTTTTAACAAACAGTAATGCTATTTGAATTTTCAATGTTAAAGTAAAGATACATATTAATTGTAATCACTGTATTATTCATTCACTTTTGTTTCATTTCTTTGTATTCATTATGTCATATTTGGTATATTCATTAGATCATAATAATTATTGTATGTGTCATGTTTGATTTATAAGTTACATTACTGCGTTTTTTAGTATGATGTAGTTTCTAAGTTACATGGGAAAAGAGTCTGATATACCCCTCAACTTTGTCATTTAGAGCTGATATACCCCTTGTTATGAAAGTGGCTCATATATACCCCTACTTGTAAACAAATGGCTCACATATACCTTTTTCCTCTAACGGAAATGAAAAAAGAATAATTTTAATCTAAATTTTTATTATTTTTTTCTAAAAAATATAATCCCATATGTCTAAATTTAATCCTCGTCAAACATAATTTTTTTACTTTTTTTTGTTTCAATGGCTAATTTATAATTATTATTTTGATAATCAAATTTATTTATATTTCACTAATATTCTTGTAAAACTTATTGTAGATGACCAAATTTTTTATTCGAATACGAAATTAAATTACAATACACGCAAAAAAATAGTTTAATTTTTTTCCCTTTAAACTAAGGAATGAAAGAAAAAAACAAAATAAGAATAAGAAACTCAAATAATTATAATAAAAGAAGTCAAAAAATAATTTATGTATGAACAAAATTAAAATATACCTTGAACTTTGATAGAAGAATCATATATACCCCTAAATAATTTTTTAAAAAAAAATTAGAAGTAATAAATATAAATTTAAAACTAATTTTTTAACTTCCGTAAAATGAAGAGTATATGTGAGTCATTTCGTAACGGCAGGGGTATATATGAGCCGTTTGTATAATGGTAAGGGCATATATGTGCCGTTTGTATTTTGGTAAGGGCATATATGAACCACTTTTATAACAAGGGGTATATCATCTCCAAATGACAAAGTTGAGGGGTATATCAGACCCTTTTCCCAAGTTACATTATGACATAGTTTTTATATTTTATGTTTGCCAAATTAAATATGTTTTGTTACAAATATCATTTACTCATGGAGTTGCTTTTGCCTGCAAATATCCACCCCAAGAAGTCACCCACATTAACTGCTATGTTAATCATGAATTAAAGCTCAGATGATCATCTTATTGAGCAACAATATAGTTTGTTTTGCGAGAAAACATGTTTCGGTCATTATATGAGAATCATAAAATGTGTTGTTCAAGGTCAAATTCACAGGTGTTGTATGGCACTAGAACTAGAATGTAGTACTCGACAAGCTCTTGGTATCTGAGTTAATGGAACTATCTTGAAGTTTACACTTAAGATGTTTACACTTATTACTGGATTAAATTGTGTTGATGTCATAGATGATTTTTAATTTAACACTAAAGAACCTAATATATTGATTGTTCAGTACTTTGGTGGTAAGGTATTTATCCGTAAATCAGACTTAATTGATAGATTCACAAAAAAAAAATTGGGTTGACGATGAAAACAATGCGCTTAAGCTCGTCATATTGTATTTCATTCATACATATGCATACTCATAAAACTAATACTCTCCATTGTTTCTTTGTATTAAAACTAAAAGAAAACCACCCAAGTCATTAATAAATACACAATTAGAGATGTAAACAATATTCTGTATCCAAGTAAAAATTGTATGTACTTACAATAGTATTTCCATCGTGTTTTGAACAAAATTGTATATTTCATATATCAATGAAGTCTGTCAATATATATGTATGCTAAACAAATATTGAAATTGTATTCAAATAAAACACTTACAAAGTACATTACATTGATCATATCCTTTTCGATAAGGCATACAACGTAGTTAAATAAACAGAAAACAAAAAAAACTAAATAAATAAAAGAAATTACTGATTGTCGTAAAAAATTATACCGACTTCAATATGTATTCCGTTAGGGATACAATTTAGTTTGGAACATTAAAAACAAGCAGCCAATCAAAAAATTCCGTCTTCAAACAAATCATTAATATTTTCATATTCAACAACCAAAAAAATTTCAACAAATCAACTAAAACTAATTATTCATACGTCGTTCATTACAATGAAAACAGATTAAGGATAAAAAAGATTACGATTTACAATTATTTACAAATTTTCAAATCAAAATTATAAGGAATTAGAAAAAGACTAGGAAGAAGCAATTAAATAAAACCTGATCAAAATTTGTATTCAAACAATTTGATCGAACTCTTAGTAGAAAAATTCTTCTCTAAAGATGTTCATCAATGATTTTTTATATTTTTTCGTTAAAATAGTTCTTACCAGACAGATACTCAAAATAAATTTTCAATTGAATGAAAATCTTGAAAATCGATAATGATAGAATTCATCAACTATGGAATTGCCGATTAGTTTTTATTGAAAGTATTGACAATGAATCCTGTTAAATGTCAAAATATTGACATTTTAAAAATATTTCCTTTAATGCATGATGTGAATATTTTAGAGAAATTTTTCAAAATGTCAATATTTTAACATTTAAGAGGGCTCATTAGCAACACTTTCAATATTTAGTAAAAATGTCAAATTTTAGTTGGTTATATATCTTATTTATGCTTTTATTATTTATTTTTATTTAAAAAATATAATTATTTAATAACAAAAGGGAGAAAATCAAGGGAGAGAATATTTCAAAAAAGGTAAGGATCCTTAATTTTCTCATCAGTTACATTTTCAAATAAAATTTAAATTTTGTTCTTTTTTTTTCCAGAATTTTTACCTTTTTAAAATTATATTCGTTCTACGATATATTCTATTTATATTTATTATAGTTTTTTATTAGTTTGTATTCATTCCAATAGGTATGTCGAATTTATCTATATAGTCATTTAAGAAATATATTTGTTTTCATATATCTTTTTTCCTATATAGTTGTTTTTTTCTTCAAAAATCTTGTATGTATTCATTTCAATATGTATTTTATTTGTAGTTCTATTTATTCTAGTTTTTATTTAGAATTTTGTATAATAATATATAAAATACAAAAAATTAGTATGATGAAAAAGTGAATGAAATATAAAATTGAAAACAAATAATTGAATATTTGGTGTACTCATTCTTAAATAAATTACACAACTAGTTGATATACCTTTAGATTAAATACAAATTAGAAAAAAATGTCAAATTCAGAAATAATGCAACATAATTTTTGAATGAATACAACTATTAATTATAAAATTACATACTGACTAAAACAGTATCAAAATTCAATATGTACTTCCAAATTTATGAATACAAAAAATAATAAAACTATGAAATACAAAAATAAATATTAACTGTTATACATTGACATAACTATCACAAAAAAAAAAACAGAATACAAAATGAATTAAATATATGAAATACAATTCCAAATCTATGGATACAAAATACAATAAAACAATGAAATATAAAAATACATACTGACTAAAACAACAACAAAAGTCAATATACACTTCCAAATCTATGGAATACAAAAAACATTAAAACTATGAAATATACACAATCAAACTCATATTGTGTTACATTGACATAACTAACATTCACAAAAAAAAAAAAAACAGAACGCAAAATACAATAAATATATGAAATACAAAAATAAATACTTACTATAACATAATAAAAATTCCATATCCACTTCCAAACGCATTGTAACATGAATTTTTTTGAATCTTAAAAATTACTAAACAAATTAAACTAAACATGCAAGACACAGAACATGCAAAAAAAAAAAAAAAACTCTTCTCCAACAAATTGGCCTTCTTCAACTTCATGGTTATGAATTTGTGTGTGATTTTGCACATCAACAGATTCAGACATTTTTTCCCGTCGTATATCCTCTTTAGATTTAGAAGCGTAACCTACATTGTTGTTTAATTCTTGAGTGAAAAAAAAATAAATGATGAAAAATCGGAAGAACTTTGATTATTTTGTCCAATACCTCTAGTAACTCTCTTGAAAATGTCCATTGAACAGAGAATTATGTAGTCTCAAACCCTAAAAAATGTTTTAAGAACAACAACAAAACAAAAAAAAACACTAAAATCAGTAAGTAAAAAAAATAAGGAATCTGAAAAAATAATACCCAAATCAATGTTAATCTTCAAATCAAATCTTGCAACGAAATTAAATGAGAATAATAGAAAATATTAATATATTGAATCAAAAATCTGTGGAATTGATTTGGAAGAATGTTAGAGAGAGAAATTGAAAAGAAGAGTAAGAAAAGAGAAAAAAATCTGGAAATTTGATTAAAAAGAAAGTAGAGAGAGAAATTGATAAGCTTAAGAAAAGAGAGAGAAAAATTAAAATGACATTAATATCTATCCAATTATATAAATATAGGAAAATGTGTAATCTATGAGAGAGAAAAAAATGGTTTAAATAATGAGAGAGAAAATATTAATAATATCAGAATAATTATTTATTTTTAAAATAATGACATTTTTGACATGTTTACTAATATTATTAAAGTATGGATATTATCACTAAATAAGTTGATTTTTTTGACTAGTTAGCTAAATTTCTCAATATTTTAGGCCAAGCCCGAATTAATTTTAGCGGGCTAAATAACAAAACAAGCCCAAATTAGAAATTCCTTCTCCCTTATATTCTTGCTAAAGCCCCTCCTCACTCAATCACTGAATGGCTCTTCTCAATCAAATCGTACGTTTCTTTCTCTCTCTCTCTCTCTCTGTCTCTCTCTATGTCCCCCTTTTTTTAGTGTTGTTTCTCACTCTATTATATTGCTTTGTTTGATCAAAACTCTCACTAAATATCGAATTTATGTTATTTTGCTTATTAACATGGATCGTAATGGAATAGTCGGAATTCCTCTACTATTAATCAGTGATGTCAGATTTTAGAAAAAAAAAATATTGTGTAGGGAGTGTCACCTTTAGAAATGAACCTGATTTGCTTGTCTTTTGGTTTTGTTTTGTGTAGATACATGTTTTGAAGAATGGCGAAGACAAAAATTTCAATTGGAGTAAGATTCATAATCTTTGCTACAACATTAGCAGCTGCACTGACCATGTTGTCTACCACAGAAATGGTTCACATTAAAGATGGATACACTTTTTTACCATCTTATAAGAATTCCAACAATGGATACTCTTTCAGAGCAACATACAAGAATTGGAATAGCTTTCAGTAAGAATTTGGTCACCTATCAAAAAATTATTTATGTTTATAACTCTATTACTTATATTTCTTCTTAAATTTTAGATTTATCTCTGTTTAGTTTGATATTTGAGTTTCATACTTGTATCATCTTTATATAAAGTAATTACAAGTAAATCTTTGTGATACACGGAAGTAAAAATGGTAATTGACTACTATATATCCCAAGTTAAACTATATTGTCAGTTAAACCTACTACATTATTGTTAATTTTCTTAAATTGAAGAGAGATCTTCAATTTTTACATACAAGATACCTAGATAAACCTTTTTTTTTGTTCTAAAAACATAATAATTATGTAACTAGCCAAAAGATCTTTATTTGTTTCTTTTTATGGTATATATATTTAGTAAAAGTAACTTCTTTCCTTACATTTAATACAACTTTGAATGTCAAAGATACCATCAACGATCAAGAGAAGGTAAGAACTTATTACTTTCCTTATTTAGTTTATGCGATTATTGAGGAAATGTTATAGAGCTAGCAAATAAAATTACCATGCACAATTCTTTTTTTTAAAAATTATATATATTTACATATGAATAATCCTAGTCAATATATTATTTTAAAATATGTGATAACATAATTATAATTAATAAATTTTGATCATCAGGTTCTTTATAGCGGTGAACTTTGTTGGAGCTGCTTACAACCTTCTAGTTATAGTCCTTCCAAATGGGAGTCGTCTATGGAAGTTGGTTGTTGTTTTGGATATGGTACTCTACTTGTTTCTCTTACTTACAATTGATTAATTTGTTAACGACTAACATGTCATCATAAAACAAATAGAAAAAGAATCAACTAATATTTTTGTCTCCGTTGAAATTGAACCTGGAATCTCATACCTTCCTCCTAATTAAGATTCACGATTTCTTAATAATAAATAAATAGATAAATAATTATATTTAACATACCAACATGCATTCAATCCATTTTATATGTTTGTTTTACCGAAAAATATTTGAAATATATTCGAATTTGATCGAAATTACTGTAACAATTCCAAACTTTAGATAAAACTGTATTTTAAAGGTTTTTAATCAAAGTTCGGATATATTTCAAACCCTTTTCCCTTTATTTTTCCATAATTAAAGCTTATATTATTTCCTTTTTCTTAAAAAAATAAAATAAAATGTGCAGGTTATTGCAATGGTACTTGTTGCAAGTTGTGCTGCAGCACTAGAGACGTACATTCTACTGAAGAATGGAAATATTCAAGCAAGTTGGCAACCCATTTGCCGTTTTGTTCCAATTTTCTGTGCAAAAGCATTAGGAGCAATTGTCACATGCATTTGTGGATTACTCACAAATACTTTACTTCTTTTTTATTCTTTTCATATTATCTTTAATCCTCTCCTAATCAAAAGTGAAGATGACAGTTAGAGGAAACGTTTTTTGCTTTTTTTTTTTAAACTTTATTTTATGAATTCATTATTAGTACTAGTGCGCTATATATTGTGGACTAGAACGAGAAGTGAAGTTCCTTTTCTTTTTGCCTGATAGGCTTGACTTTAACATTCTTTATTCTTTAGTTGGTGTATTTTGTTTTATTTTTACATAATTAGACGAATTCTTCTATTGATTTATGTTTGTGCTATTCTTCTTGTCATTAAATGCATAACACTATAGTGAAAATATTTTTTTAGCGGCAATAAATATACATATCAACAATAAGAGAGTTTATGTACATTAATTTATTGTTATTGGATCTAATGTCTATATAAGCTTTGGGGACATTTATAAAGAGTATATTATTTAATTAGTAACAATTAAGTTATTATCGTTTATTAATTGCTGGTAAAGACATTTTTATTTTAATGTATATATGAATTAAAGGATTGGTTGGTTGCTTTGTTGCAGATTGACCTACAGAGAAATGTGAATTCAAATTACAATTTTTTAATGAGATTATTATTTTCATATAAAATAAAGCTGATCATTCCCTCATATTTGGTAGTACTTTGAGAAAAAATTATGTCATGATCTAAATCGTTGTGTGTGAAACTCATAGAGTAGTTTTAAGTCAGCCTCAAATTATGAAAGGTATATCTCAATATTTTTCTCTAAGAATTTGAATACTATAAGTCCATCCATATTTAAACTCTATTAGTGACAAAGGGCAATAACTAAAGTATTTAGAGCCTCTTTGGATTGACTTAAAAAAAATACATTTTAAGTTAGAGTAACTTTTAAGTCAAAAAATAAAAAGTAGGAGAGACCTACTTTTGAATCATTCAAAATGGCATCTCGACAAGGAGTTTTGTAACGACCCAGGGGTACCCCTAGATTTAACAAGGCGTTTAAGACCCCGAGAAGCCTTATACAAGCCACTTAGCAAATCATAACATAAAGTAATAAAAAGATGCGCGGAAATTTAAAATATTTTAAACAATCAAAGTCTTTCATAAAACGAGCGAAAGTCTAACAACATTGTCTGAAACAATCTAACGTAAGAGATAAAATCTTGAGACGCAGACCATACAATAGTCCAACAAGAAAAGGAAAACATATAAGAGAAAGGGGTGATCCAATCCTCGAATACAATTAGGATTCACAAAATCTTCACTTCCTTGATCAACTAAGAAACTATCCACAAGTGTGTGATCAAGAGCGTCAGACCTTGCATTTTGATATGAAACGTAGGCAAGAGTATGTATTACTACAAGAATGTATAAATATGATAGCTTGCATGAACAACATAAACATAAGCGTTAGTCAACATAATACATAACACATAGGGAAAATCAAGACATAATGAACATCATATTGAAAGAGGATTACTTCCTCAAATAACCTCACTTAACCTTAGCAAATGATTAGGTCATCCGCCTCAAGCTTACATCATGAAAGGCATGTCTAGCAATACTCCAAGCTAATCATCTTCATGAAATAATCAAATTGTTCATATTTAATTTTAAAAACATGGGGATTCACCTCTTTGCCTAGATTATAAAGGCTAACGGGTATCCGCCTTATGTCTTACTTACTTTTAGACTATGGGTACTCACCTACAGAATCACATCATATGACACGGGTACTCGCCTCCACATCATTTCATAAGGATCATGGATACTCTTTTCCATGTCCATTTATCATAATAAGAACGTAGGTAATCACTTCTTGTTCAATTCTAAGGATTATGGGAAATCATACCATATCCTTAACATTATGAGGTGAAGGGTAGTCGCCTTTAGCCTCATCATTCATTAAGTATTTTAGTCTAGATTCATTTTAGGTGAGCAATCCTTTCAAACTATAATAATTTATGTTAGTAAACCTTTCATGTTCATTCAATCATGCATATCAATTTATTATGAAGTATGCCTTCCCTACTTCATCAACAATCAACAATTCCTAGACTAGACTTTACTATCAAAGTTCTAGTAATGGTAGTTCATCTTATATGCCTCAATCTCATGACAATCTATAATGTACCACACCAATCCTATATAAATACACCTAAATCCTCAATTCCCCTAATTATGGTATAAACTCACTTACTCAAATATCATCTTTTTAGGCATGGGTTGGGCATGGGTATATGTAAATTCATCATATAAATATGTAATTATATTGGTTCGATCACAAATAATCATAATCCACTCAATTGGATCGAAACCCAAAAATTAGAAGAAACCCTAACTAAAATTGGGGAAATTCTTCTGTACATTGGGGAAATAATGGGGGCTCCATGAAACAAATGATTCCATGGATGCGCAGTCATCATACCTTAGTTAAAAAGCCCACAAAAGCTTGAAGACTGGGAGACTTGATCTTGATCTAACTTTAATCTCTTCCTTCTTCTCTACCTTCTAGAGAGAGAATATTTGAGAGGAAGATCTTGGGTTTTTCTTTTTGGTTCCTGAGAGAATGATTTAATGTTCGGGGAAATTTGGGAACAAAATGCTTATATTCTTTTCTAGGTTAAGAGTAAAATGATGTCGTACTACATTAAGAAAACTACTAAAAGACACGAAGAACCCTAACTTAAAAACTAAGGGACCTTCACGCCGGAGCTTGCCAAAAAACATGGTGACTCGCTAGGTGGACCCTTTCGCTTGCCTATGAAAAGTAGCTCATCCAAGGAAACAATCCACTTTGGCGATGTGGAAGGACTCTCGACGATGCGTCGACTGGAACGGTGAGCCCCGACTTGGATCGCCTAATTTTTTCTAGTGTGTTGGGCCATGGGACAGTTCACTAGGTGACTATGGGTGCACTTGGTGGAACTCCAAGTAACTTTGGCGACAACACTGCCCCTCGCCAAGTTGGCTTGGAAAGGAAATGTTTTCCTTCAATAATTCCCTAGGTAATATAGTCTCAGTCCTTCTTTCGTGGATCATTACCCCTACACACTTAGCCTTACTACTAGATTTCGGGGTCTTACATTATCTCCCCCTTCGGATCATTAGTTCTCGAATGAGATCCTTAGCACATCTCTAAACGAAAAGACTCGAGAAAAGCATCCCGTCATGCATGCAACTCGTAAAAATGCACATAAACAGCGAGGAAACATCAACTCCAAGATTTAAATACTCAATGAACCATATGGAAGTAGGAACTATATGAAACAATCCAATATGCATTAAATTTCAGATTTCTTTCATTGAACGAGGAACTACCATATCTAAACATAAGAACAATGCTCAACACAATCTAATGGAACCAAAATGAAATTTATATACAAAGAACATATTCAAGGAGGCAATATCCACTTTAAGCTAAGACATGTTCAACAACTCATCTCATGAAGTATATAAGCAACTCATACTCAATGCTCAACAACTTGCAGAAAATAAATCACAACAGCCATTTTCTTCCAAAACTTAAACTTTTTCATGAACACGCAAATTAAAGGAAATCATGAAAATACGTAAAACACACATGACTTCAAACAAGATCAACCCAAGAGGAACTCATTACCTCAAGATAGAATGGGAGGAAAAATATGAGGATACCGGGACATCATATTATCCTGGGCCTCCCAAGTAACACCCTCAATAAGATGGTTTATATATAACACCTTCACGGAAGAAACCTCTTTGATCCTCAATCTCTTAACTTGATGTTCTAAGATGTCAGCTAGAACTTCTTCATACGAAAGGTTCTCTTTCACTTCCAACCCTTCTAGGGGAATTATGGATGTCAGATCTCCAATACACTTTTTAAATATAGATACATGGAAAACCAGATGTACCGACGCCAATTGATTTGACGAATCAAGCTCCTATGCAACTACACCAATAAGCCTCAAAATTTGATATGGGCTTATAAAGCAGGGACTAATTCCCCCCGCCCTTTTTTTTTATCAAACCTCAGTCCACCCTTCATGGGTGAGATTCTCAAGTAAACTCAATCAACCATATAAAATTCAAGGTCTCTCTTTCTAACATCCAAATAAGACTTTTGTCGACTTTGGTTCATTCTCAACCTCTCTCTAATAATCCGAACCTTCTTTATAGCCTCATGAACTAATTCGGGTCCTATCAAAGCAACGTCACCCACCTCAAACCATCAAGCAACGTCACCCACCTCAAACCATCCTATAGGAGATCCACACCTCCTACCATAAAGAGCCTCAAACCGATCCATAACAATACTAGAATGGTAGCTATTATTATAGGTAAATTCAATCAAGGGAAAATTGTCTTCTCAATTTCACTTGAAATCTATCATGCAATCCCTCAACATGTCTTCTGTTGTTTGGATTATTCGTTATGCTTGCCCATCAATTCAGGGGTGAAAAATTGTGCTAAGCTTAACTATCGTGCCAAGAACCTTTTGGAAAGACTTCCAATATTGTGAAGTAAACTGAGTACATCTATCGAAGATAATGGGTAAGGGCACTCCATGAAACCTTACCATATCTCTCAAATACAACTTAGCATAATCTCTCGCCGTATAGGAAACGTTAATAGGAATGAAATGGGCTAACTTCGTCATTCGATCTACTGTAACCCAAGTGCAATCATATTGATGCCGAGTATGGGGCCATCCTACTATGAAGTCCACATTCAAATATTCCCACTTCCAATTAGGAATGCTAATATCTTTTGAACTCCCGGTTTCGATGTTCAAACTTCACTTATTGACAATTAGGACACTTAGCGACAATTTCCGCAAATAGTTTCATCATCCCTTTCACCAATAAATATCCCGCAAATCACGGTAGATTTTGCTGGCTCCCGAGTGAATAAATTATTAAGAATTATGGGCTTCTGACAAGATTTGTTCCCTCAAGTCATGCACATTCAGAGAAAACAAATGACCTTGATACCTTAGGACACCATCTCCGTGTTAGGAGAAATCCTCTACATAGTTCTTTAGCACCGCCTCTTTCAATTCAACTAAGGTCGGATCAAGACATTATACTGCTTCAACACTAGCCACGAAAGACAATTTAGAACCATTATGGACCATAACGCCACCCTTGGTGGAATCCACTGGTTTAACTCTCAATCGGGTCAAACTATTGTAATACTTCAAAAACTAGTAGACTAAACTAGAGCCTTAAATTAGGTTTCTAGAGTTTGATATGAGGGTTAGGATTGAAAAAAAGGCTTCCCACACTTAGAATGAGGGGTTTAGGGGTTAAACATCAAGGAACATGTTACACCCCATAGTTTAGAAGACCATCTAAGGTTTATTGAGGGTTGCAAGGGCAAGTACAAAGGCAAAGGGGGAAAGCCTAAGCCAAAGGACAAGACTTCTCCAAGCTTGGAGCACACTACCTGATGTTCACGACCACAACCATAACAAGTAGTGTAGACCACAACTCATGGTGTGGTTCATGAAGCCAAGGCAGTAGCTCCCTAAGCTCTGCCTCAAGTGTCTTACCTTCACGAACCACTTCACAACCAGTCTTGACCACGGTTCGTGGGAAGGATTGTGAAGAGGCCTTATCATGAGGGAGGTCAAGATACTTTAGCAAAGAATTGCCCTGAAGTTCAAGGCCATCATCATGAGCAGTGGTCTTGACCATAGAGTGGGAGGCCTCATGAAGTTTTTTTAGCTTTGTTGAGGCAATTTCTTTAGGCCAGCTCATTGGACCATGAACCACGAGCTACTTCACAACTAGTGGTCTTGACCACTGTTCGTGGGATTTCCCGTGGTCATGCCATGGATTTTTAGAGGCCAAACCAAGTGGCCTAGATACTGGTCCAAAGACCACGAGCAGGACCACCGTCAATGGTGAGGACCACGACTCATGGTGCCTCTCGTGAAGCTTGGACAGTAGGCTGCCAAGTGGAGGAGTTTTTAGGAAATTCCAAACGTGGTACTTATTGGATGGGTCGTTTAACCTAGTCTTAAGTCACTTTTTCACAAGACCCAAATAAATTCCCAAAATACTCTCCAATCAAATATTTCTCTCTCTAGAAACTCAAGACTTGAGGAAGAAGATAGAACTTGAAGCCTAGGTCAAGAACAAAGACACCATTGTTGCAAGATTAGTAAGGCTTTATATCCCAGGTATGTTAGCTTATTCATCTATGGTTTCTTCCACCCATAGAGACCCCCAACTGTGAAAAACCCAATTTAGTTAGGGTTTCTTCCTATGTTGTGGGTAGCTTTGGTTATGATTCCAATTGAGTGGATAATACCGTATTACTGATTTAGTATTGGATAATGATAGTATGATGAATTTATGTGAATTTCATTGTTAACCCTAGTCTAATTGGATGAATTGATATTATGTTGGCTTACGCCATGTGAGGTGGAATTGAGGATTCATAGGTGATCTTCTAAAGTTAATGCCATGAGTAGTAGTTGTTCAAGTATGACATATAAACATGAATTGAAATATACTACAGAATCTATGGTGGATCATGATTAGTGAAGTTGAAATTGAACCTTTATGATGAATTATGACTAGAATTGCTTAATGATGGAATTTGTAACTAGATTATGTTGTGATGTAGATATGTATGCGGATTTTTTAAGAAAAAAGCTTTGAGAAAGTCTTGTGGTCATGAATGATAATCACTAGGGCTTGAGAGTAAAGTTAATTTGATGAACTATGAATGATAAGGCATTGAGAGTATGAGAATAGAAGGGTAATGAATAGAATTGTGATGAAAGATCTTTACCTACCTAAGCTACCGCTTAAGTGGTTCAATGCATAGAATGATAGACTTACATGAGTAGGATGATATCCATCTTTGATGCATGAACCCTAGGTGTGAAGACGAAAGTAAACTTCGAACCTCAAGGAGGTGTAGTATTAGACTATGTCTGTGGTAATTAAACTACTTGAACTATGAATACAACCATGTATAATGTAGTAATTCTATATATTTTGATGTGATATGATTAGGAATATATACATGTCTAATGTAGTCATTCTAGATGTGATGATTTAATATGAGCATTGACCCTAGTGAAGGGGCAATATATGATAATATGCATGTTGTTTGAAGTTTAGTACATGCTTTACAAACACTTTGAAAGTAAAGTGAATATGCTCATGACCTAGTTGTAGTGTTGTTGAAAGGTCAATTCCATAGACACACTTCGCATGAATATGATAGGAGGTGAAAGGTTTGTCACCAATAGTGATTCTAAGGTTTGAAGACTAGTCTCACCTATTTAATTTACGAGATTAGTATGAGTTATGTTGAACTGAGCATCAATAAATTCTTCCATAATTATGAACTTAAGACAAGAATCAATGTAAACTCAATGGGACTTAATGCCTAGCACCGAGCGGATATGAATATGAAATGGAAGCTTCTACACTAGTTGAATCTGGCTTTCTCTTCAAATCTTTTACACTAGTTGAGTTCTAATTTTCCAACTGGGTTTTTTTTGCACTACATGAGTCTGGGTTCCTAAAATTAGGTATCTCATTAGATGGAAACCTTCTAACTTAGTAGAAATATCCTTATCCCATAACTATGTGACCACATATGTTACTTAGCTATTGGATCCACCTAACCTATGTAACACCCCATAGAGAAAACAGATCAAAAATCAGTTTTTCAGAAAAACCTGCAAGTGCAACTGACGTGACCATCGACAGACCGTAGCCTGACCCACGGTCCATCCTGCACAACTGTCGATGGGGTCAAAAACTCCCAAAAATCTCAGCCCAGGAAAATTGGTTAAGTGTTGGTCAACGGAAGGACTTACGGTCCGTAGGTCAGACTACGGTCCGTAGTCCGTGACCGTCGATCGATAACCCCTCGGCCCACTCTCTAACAAGAGAAACGGATGACCAGCTGGGTCCGTAGGTGGACCCACGGTCCGTCGGTCTGACCGTAGGTTGGAATTAGCAGGCAGTTAAGGGGGAAATGCAGTTGGGTCAACTTCAAATGGTCATAACTCTTAGCACAAAATAATTTAGATGTCCCATGACCTACCCACAGATAGATAATTGAATTAGTTTTCCATACCCACCAACCTTTCTAAAATCAGACTTCCGAGTAAAAAATTATGCCCATTTTAGTAAAGGCATGTCGAACAGGCCCAACCGACGGACCAACCGATGGGGCGTGGATTAATCGACAGACCGTCTATCCTGGCCGTCGATTGGTCCAACAACAACTTTTCCAGGGGTCTTTTGGACCTTTACCACTCCGTTTAAACCCTAATATACGTCGTTTTGACCCTAAATCATCAGATTTTAGTCAGTTTAAGCCTAGAAACATAATTAAAACATATCTAAGTCTCATCATTAAATCAAAACTTTGAATTCGAAGCAAGAGAGGAGAAAAAGCTCAATAACCCTAGTTCAAGAATGCCACAAGCTCCAGCAGTTCTTGCCCCAAAAGTGAAGTATTTTTTCGTGGATTTCATCACCAGGTATGTGGGATTTCACTAGTGGGTTCCTTTCACCCATTGGGTCCCTAGTTTTCAGTCAGTTCTTGATTCTCTTATCATGATTAAACCTAGGGTTTCTAGAACTTTGATAGAACTTTGTGATTTAGTTAAATATATGTTCCAAATCAGATTATCATGTTACTACTCAGATTATCGCATGAATTTCAGAACCCTAACTTTGTATTTCTTTAGTTCTTGAATTACACATGCTAGGTCAGATATTTCAGACATTTCAGATATACATGCCTCAATTATAAATGCATAATTATTAGATTAAATGTTGCATTCTCAGTTTGAATGTTCAGTTTCTAGCTATCCAGTATTTACAGAAACTCAGACATAATTAGTAAATTTACAACATTCATTGGGAGTAGCATAATACTGAGTTGGACTAGGGTTCAGCGTACCCAATTAGTCCCAGAACTACTAGCCAAATAGATTGTAAGTCGCCTCTGTGGGAAATCAGTTTAGTGATCATGCCAACATGCCTTTATACCTTTGGCAGGGTATATTGGGTCCTCTCCATGGGGCGTATACATCGGACTCCACATTTAGCTCATGTGATTTTATTATCTGCTATTAGTAGCTTCCACAGATCAGTCAGAGTCTCTGCATTACCACTTATCAGTATATTCAGTATTCAGTTTCAGCATGTTATAAATTGGTCATTGTATCCAGTTAGCTCAGAATTCAATTTATCATGTAAGACTATTATACTTTCTTTTATGCTTGTTCAGTTATTTTTTATTTCAGCGTTACTCTATTCTACATGCTTAGTACCTTTCAAGTACTGACGCATACGTGCGCTGCATCTTCTTGTGACACAAGTTCAGGTTCTCAGTATCCAGATCACGCATAGATCAATTTCCGATCTTCAGTTCAGCAAATTCAGTGGTGAGTCCTCATTCTCCGAGGACAACATTTATGAGTTTCATTTCAGTCTTTAGTCATTTAGTTTAAGTTTCTGCTAGATTTAGCTGGGGATTGTCCTAGTATTTCTAGTCCAGTTTAGAGGCTTATTTCAGACATAGTTAGTTTCAACTTAGTGTTGAGTTAGTAACTTCATTGTATTAAACTCATCAGTTTTCGTATATATCAGTTTTAGCTTATGGGTATTCCCCATATTTTCATTATAAGTTATGATTTAACTTCCGCATCAGTTTATTATCTTTAGTATGCTCATGATCATGCCAGCAGGGTTAGCTTGGGATCACTTATGGTCCTAGGTTCCGTGTCCGCGTCTCGGAGGTAGGTCGGGGCGTGACAAAATTTGGTATAAGAGCACTAGGTTCAAGAGTCCTAGAATGTCTGAAAAAGCCGCACTAAGTAGAGTCCTTTTCATTGGTGTGCAGTGCACCACATCTAATGATAGAGAGGCTATGAAGTGTTTTAGGAAAAACTACACTTTCTTGTTACTCTATCGTGCGTAAGGTATGATCTGATTCCATTCTAACTCGACGTTGTGTGCTTAAGATCATCCCTTCTCGTAGAGCTTAGACATGGAATGCTAATGCACGCAATGCTAATGCAGTTCCTCTAGTAATAGATAAGGAAGTTCAAATGCAATGTTTCAAGACGCCAATTCAGCTTTTGGCTCAGAGTATGACCAACCAGAACAATCAGTAGGTTCTAGTTCCTACTAATAGAAATGACCGAGTGGCATCCAGAGTTTGTGATTTTGTTAGGATGAATCCGCCTAAGTTTTTTAGTACATTTTATGCTAATGCATACATTACTACAATCTAATTAAATGTGTGATTTGGAGGGTTTAGTTGGATTCTTGGAGATATAGTTGAAGATTTGGTGAGTCCTCATAGCTTAGAGGATAAAACCACTATTTCATTTATTTCATGTTTAGACTATTATGGGTTGTGTCCCTAGGATTTTAATTCAAGTTGAGTTTAGATGGTTTGAGACAGAGTGTAGAAAGACGTCCGCTTGCTTTTATAGAGACTTTGATTGTATGGATAAAGTTTTAAATTTTTCGTACTTTTATATTATCTCTCATTATATGCCAAGGGCTTATATGAGAACACTTCGGGGTCAAGTACACCATGTCACATCTAGGTTGTGCCCATGCGTTGAGACACCTATGAACATCTCGAACCAACTCATTCCTCTCAATAATATTTGCAACACTACCCATGGATAACCGACTAGGGGAATCCACCACCATATTTACTTAACTTCGTTGATAGAGAACACTTATATCATAATATTTCAATAACTAAAGCCACATTCTTTGGCGAAGATTTAGATCTTTTTAGGTAAACACATTCCAAACTCTTGCGGTCGGTGAAACTATAAACATGGACACCATACAAATAATGCCTCCAAATCTTTAAGGCAAATACAACCGCCGCTAATTCAAGACGTGGAAGGATGGTTATTCTCATGAAACTTTAGTTACCTTGAAGCATATGCAATCACCTTAACATTTTTCATAAGCGAGAATACATCCCAACCTAACTCTAGGAATCAAAATAAACAACAAAACCATTCGTCCCTTCCAAAAAGGTCAACAATGGAGCGGAAGTAAGTTTATCTTTCAAATCTTGGAAACTTTTCTCACAAGTTTTGGACCATATGAACTTTTCCTTCTTTAGAGTCAAAGTTGTAAAAGGAGAAGCAATGGAGGAAAAGTCCTCAAGAAACCTTCTATAGTAACTGGCCAAACCCAAGAAGCTTCTAATGTGTTTCGGTGATAGAGGTCTAGGATAACTCTTGACTGCATCCGCCTTAATAGGATCTATGTCAATACCGTTACTTGAAATAATGTGGCCTAGAAAAGCTACAGACCCTAGCCAAAAGTCATATTTTCTAAACTTAGCAAAAAGTTTTATTTTCCATAAGGATTTCCAACAAAATCCTCAAATGATTAATGTGATCATCCTTGATCCTCAAGTAAATCAAATTATCATCAATGAACACAATCACGAATATATAAAGGTACGGTCTAGACACCCTATTCATCAAGTCCATAAATGTCGTCGGAGCATTTTTCAAACCAAATGACATAACCAAAAACTCATAATGACCGTATTGGGTTTTAAAAGCCGTATTCAAAATATCTTCCTCTTTAACCCTCAATCGGTGATAACCCAAATAAGGATCAATCTTGGTGAAATAACTTGCCCCTTGAAGTTGGTCAAACAAATAATCTATCCTGGGAATAGGATACTTATCTTGATGGTCACCTTATTAAGTTGTCGATAATCGATACACATATGAAGGGACCCATCTTTCTTTCTTACAAATAAAATTGGAGCACCCTATGGAGAGATACTCGTTCGGATGAAACCCGTATCGAGTAAGTCCTTCAACTAATCCTTTAGCTCTTTAAATTCTACCGGAGCCATTCTATAAGGGAGAAACAAAGATAGGTTGTGTGACCAGAAGAAGGTTAATCCTGGATTCTATTTCTCTTTTTGAAGGAATACCGGGTAAAGCATCAGGGAAAATTTTCAAAAACACTTTTACGACAAGGATCAACTCAAAAATATGAGTTTCAGACTCTACATCCCTCACTCTCACTATATGGTAAATACAACCATTAGAAATCATTTTCCAAGCTTTAAGGCAAGAAATAAATCCATCTATTAGAATAGAATTTCCCCCCTTCCACTCAAGGATAGGTTCATTTGGGAATTGAAATTTGACCACAGAAGTTCTACAATCTATAGAAGCATAACAGGAATGTAACCAACCCATCCCAAGGATGACATAGAAATCTATCATGTCAAGTTCTACCAAATCCACCAAAGTAACTCAATTGGATAAGGAAATGGGACATCTTCTGTATACCCTCTTAGCCACCAAAGAATCACCAATAGGGGTAAAGACTATAAAGGTTGTAACAATACACTGGGAAGCATATCGAATCTCATGGCCACATAGGGAGTTAGAATGACAAAGTAGCACCTGGATCAAGTAAAGCATACACATCATATAGAAAAGCTCAACAAACCGGTCACCACATAAGGGGAACTCTCTTGATCACCTCTAGTTTTGAGTGCATAGAAACAATTTCTCTTAGGAGAATTCCCATGCAAACTACTTGGACCAGATGAAGGATAGGGTTGAGTCCTACAGTGACCATCCCCATTATTCTTAGCAACCCAAGGTCACTTCCATATTTTTTTTTAATCTGTTTCCCACATCCAAATTAAATATTGCACCCCGCTAAGCACTTGTCACGACCGGGGAGCACCCCCTAGAGGTAACATGGCGTACTTGACCTCTCGGAAGTCTTATAAAAGCCCATAGTTATCATTCATCACATTGACATACTAAATTTAGCGGAAAATTTAAAACTTTTCATAGCACCTCATATGCTAGAAACTTTACTTCATATACATATAAAATATAAGTCATAATACATATATAGACTCTAAGTCTCTTTGACATCTTAGACTCAATAACTTTCGAGTACATTAGGGACACGACCCATAAGACACATTACATAACTACAAAATATTTAAAGACTTCACAATAGGTACACATTAGGACATCCTTGGACTAAAGGATTCCTTTCCTTGAGCTTGGGAATCACCTACCAAGCTCTTAATCATTCAAGACATCCTTTAAGCATCCATAACCTACACTTTGTGTAAAAAGTAGAGAAGAATGGGATTAGCACAAGAATGTACTAAGTATGGTAACCATGCAAAAGCATGCATTTAAAAGGGATATTTTCTTTGAAATCATACTTCATGCTATTTTGAGTAAATCATCATAAAACCTTTATCAATAGCATATATATCATTTTCATACTTCATAGAAACACAATCAAAGGCCAAACATAATAAAAAAGCACTTATAGCATTTAAGTCCAATTTGAGGTCACTTTACAGTGAGCTCATTCCTCTTTATAGTGAACTCTTCCTTTTAATTCATTAGCCTCCCAATTAATCCTTTAGGGATACTTGGTGCAATGTATCACCTTAGGACCAAAAGGAAAATCATACATAACATCTACACAAGACAACACATACAATCATAGAAGTATAATACCACATAGACATAGTTAAGCCAAGACCTTCATCATATAGTCAACAAGATCAACATCATGCATAAAGACTCCTATCATGCACATTTCATAACAAGTAAACAAATACTACAATGTTATGCATAAGGAACACATACATAGTGACATGCATTAGAACACCTTCCTAGAACTTCCTAAGGAGTTACTTGTGCAATGTCTAGATGGGTTCATTACTTCCACCTATCCTAAGTAACCTTCCTTAAGTAATTCTATTTAGGGTCCTAGTCATTTAATTTCCATTGTCCATTTTACTTTAGGGAAACTATAACCTTAACCGACATAGACCATGTGATGCTAAACATGGAATCCAGTGTCATAGAACCCCACAGCGAAAGGAGGTGGTCTACCGGCCAAAGTAGAACCAAATGTGACATATATTTCTAGGTGGATCCACTAGCTAGTATTCTATGGTGGCAACATAGTTATGGAACTTGGAGGTATATGTGAAAACCCTCTTTATGCCAAGATTAGGCATTGTAGTTTTTCACTTATGGAAACCTTATTTATGCCCATTGAGGCTTGTGGTTATCCACCTCATGAGATTTATGGTGACCTACCTTCCTACCATGGGAAAGGACACACACTCATATTCAAGTTCACTCGGTGCTAAGCTAAGTTCCCTTAATTGAAAACCTTTATTATATTTTTACTTTATAAATCATAGGTTAAGGAGAGTCATCCCATCATATGCTTAACTCATAGGTCATAGATGGAAGTTCATAAACCTAAATCATGTAAAGAATCCATTCACATGAACATAGCATGTGTGAAGCATCATCTAGTTTAGGGTACACATGAATACACCATTCAAGGCCCCTCTCTTGACTAGATCTTCATACATGTGTGTGTGTGTATACATATATGTGAGCAAGCCTTTCACATGACACATTAAGTCACACAAGTTCATATATCAATGCATGAGTCTATAGGCATAACTATATGAGCAATCCTATCATATAAATCCACTAAGACACTATGCACATTCGTACTTCATCCTTTCATACACATCATATTCATAACATGTTCATATATTCATCTTTCATATACATGGGAACCAAACATAGGAACTATCCTATCAAGATACACATGTGCAATGTATAGACAAGGTCCCATACCCTTGCCCATACTAGTACACCTATCAAGTCATCCTAGCTAGGAATACATAACATACTTAACATACATATACTTTACACATAGTAGTAGACATTAGTGAATATGAGAACAAACTTTCATTTAGACACCATGACCTATACTACTTGTAACATGCATGTAAGTGACAGTGTGTGTACATTGACCAACATGATCACATAATGGCTATCAATAACTTCTTGAGTCAGCCACCCTATTAGACCACATTATACTTCCAATAACATACCACACAACACATAATAGCATAGGAGGCAAGACAATATAAACATTATAACCAAGGCTCCTAACTTTAGCTATTTAAACTTTCATATAATGGGTACATGGGTAGGGGCTACTAACCATTTTAGCACATCAATTCCAGCACCTATACAATACCCTAACATGAATATACGCATTCTCATACAATAGCTACACAACCTAGATCACAACTAGATAGGAAGATAGGCACAATTACATCATAAGGTGATCATCTAAATCTCTAAATCATATATTCATCAATTTGCCTTCAAGGTCATTGTCAACACATATATAATGACAATAAAGTAAACACCGCCACCATAAGTGGACCATACCACACAATGCCATACAAGGCTTCATCAACATTTCTATAAAGAAGTAGAGAAGTAGAAGAGTAGAGGAAATAAGCGTACTTACCAACTCCTCAACCTTTGATCCTCATTGATCAATACACCTTGTCTACAAATAATTCTTTTATATTGCAGTATCTAAATGTAATTTAATCATATAAGAAACCATGTACAAGTCGCTACATGATTATACTATAACATAGTACAACATATCAAAACACTAGGAAAGTAGAATAACATAGATCATTCACTAATCTTCATATATTTATCATCATGGAATATTCTTCATCAATTCACCATTAATTAACGTAAATAAAAATAAACACAATCAATTCAACATAAGAGAATCACCATTCAATCAAGAACAAGCCATAATCACAAAGCCCATGCAAGAGCTAAATCAATTTTGGAAGGAACATGGGTTCATCATGCAATTGGAGTGAAATAACGTTAAAATCACTATATTAACTTCAATTCATCATGATTTAATCATTAAAAACGTTTTGATAAAGAGTCCATGGCTAGATTGGAAGTTTGGAAACTTGATCCTGAAGTAACTTTAGAAAACATTGAGAAGAACTCTTCAAGTGAAAGGATACTTGAAGATGAAGGATTTCCATACCTTATATTAGTTGAAAACATCTTAAACTTTATGATTCATCCATGGAAAACCCAGCTTGAATCTGTTCTTGAGCTTCACCAACAATGTGGTTTTCTAGAGAGAGTATTTTGGGAGGGAAAGGCTTAAAACATGTGGGTTAATTTTAGAATGGGTTGATCACGTTTTTGATGAATTATATACACCCATATAACTTAAATAACCCCATAATAATCAGGTTAATACGTGGGTTTAATTTCCCATTCACCCCTTTAATTGGCAGCAGACCTGCGCAGGAGACAGTCGCGCGACGGATGGGCCTTGACGGGGCGTCACAGCCACGACGGGCCGTCATAGGCCTCCGTCCTTGGCTACAGTGGCGGACCAAGGTTCCTCCCTTCCCCATTGTCTAAGTTCCACAATACGTGACCCTTTTACGGGGCGTCACAGCCATGACTGGCCGTTGACTGCTCCGTTGCCAGGATCTTCCTGGGATAGCCTGCACACTGGTTTTGGGTCCTTCTTTTGGGGCCTCTTGTGGGGCCCTTTAGAAGTCGTACCCGGAAGTTTCCAAAGTGATTACAAACCTTAACAAGTTATATACATTCCACATAAATTTCATCCAAAACAAACGCATATAAGACGTCCAAACAGCCTTGGCCCCAACATGACATACGATGAACGTCTTAGGGGCTATCTTTCGAACGCCTTGGACATTCTTGGGCGTTTGACCTCCAAACTTCACGAAACTTCATATAACAACATTAAACATCATTTTAAACCATTTAAAGACTTATTAGGCTCATTTCTACAGATTTAGGCATGCATACATATATGAGGCACATAAGCGACTAGTCGTCGAACGTCTTGGACGTCCCTTGACGTTCGATTCCGAATCACTTAAAACTTTGTACACTGACTCTAAACCATATAATAAGACATTTAAGTACCTTAGAAATTTATGAGGAACACTTTAGTCTCTATACACCTTATCCCATTTTCGGGGTCTTACAACACTTCCCATCATGATTTCTCCCACGTTTAGCATAAGTACGCATTGAAAGCTTATGACCATATCCTTGATGTTTTGAGTTAGAAACCCTCTAATTATTAGGCCTTGAAGGGGAAATACAAGATCCTTACCCGGAAAAATTTTGTTGACACCTTGAACGACCCCGTCCACCGGACCTAGAATGTGAACAATTTCCATC
Source organism: Solanum pennellii (assembly GCF_001406875.1). Lineage (NCBI taxonomy): Eukaryota > Viridiplantae > Streptophyta > Magnoliopsida > Solanales > Solanaceae > Solanum > Solanum pennellii. Next base: position 47,368,732 of record NC_028644.1, read on the forward strand.
ATCCATTCTTGCTCTCTTTGCCCCTTTAGATCTTTCCTTGAGAATTTCTTCCTCAATTTTTTGGGCATGAACCCTACGATGAGAAATGTATATGTCATGGAAAAGCATAGCGGTGCAACATTCTTTGACTGCCATGACGAATACACTTGACACAAATTTACTCTTATTGGCCCTATGATACGCCACAATAGAAGGGACATATTTGGATAATTGGGTGAACCTCAAGCCACACTCACTTGTACTAATATTTCGTTGCCCAATATTGATAAACTCAAGTATCTTGGCCTCTATAATCTCTAGAGGGAATAATCTATCAAGACCATTCTATGGGACCGGCTTCCATCGACCTTGCCTCTTTCCACTGATTGAACCAAATCTGAGCAACCCCCTGGAGTTGGTAAGCGACCAATTCCGCCTTCTTTATCAGAGTCACTCCGATAATAGCAAGTAACATAGACCTCTTCGGTAAAATCTTCAGGGTCTTTATCAATTTTGGAGCCATCAAATTCCAAAGGGTTCATCCTTGTAAAATCATTCACTATTGACTCCTCCATACCCACATTTGGGTTCACTGGAACTACCTCCTCTCTATTGGGTTTTGCTATCACTTCTTGAGTAAATACTTCAAACACGACCTCAACTCTGCATTTGTTACATTTTCATTCAATGGGTCAACTAGAGCTTGGGAGGAACGTAAGGAGGAACCTCTTGATCAACATTGTCTCCCTCCATCCTTCTAGAAGGCCGTCTAGTATTCATATCCTAAAAACCATCATGCACATATTTGGAGAGATACTTATAGAGTCAAACTCCACGACACGACTTACAGAAGTGAATAAGTGAATTCCCTAAACATGTAATAGCCTCTCATTCATAAATGTGACGCATTTCACATTTATGAATAAAACTCTACTTAACCTGGTTGAGAAATCCAAGAACCATTCTAAACCTTGTGCTCTGATTACCAAGTTTGCCACGACCCAAGGTGATCCCCTAGATGTAACAAGGCTCATAAGACCACTAGATGCCTCATACGGACCACTTAGCTATCATAATAAAAAGTAATATAAAAGGCGCGGGAATTTAAAATATATCAATCAATAAAAGTCTTATATAAAACGATCAGAACTCTATCAATATTGTCTCAAAAAATCTAAAATAAGTGATAAAATCTTGGGATGCCTCCCATACAATAGTCCAACATGAAAATAAACAAACATAAGAGAATCTAGCCACAAATGCGTGAATCAAGAGCAGCGGACCCTACATTTTGATAAGAAATGTAGGAAAGAGTATGTGTTAGTACAAGAATGTGTTAAATATGATAACTTGCATAAAAACAAAAACATAAGCATTATTCACCACAAGACATAAGACATAGGCATAATCAAGACATAACGAACATCATAATGAAAGAGGATTACTTCTTTAAATAACCTCACTTAAACTTAGCCAAGACTTAGGTGATCCACCTCTAGTAAAGCTAACATCATGGAAGGCATGTCTAGCAACACTCAGAGTTAATAATGATGATATCATAATCACATTGTCTATACTTACTTTTATATGCATGGGGATTAGCCTCTTTTCCTATCTTATAGAGGCTAATGGGTATTCGTCTCTTACTTTACTTACATTAAGATTATGAGTACTCACCTCCACCAAAACATCATATGACACGACTACTCGCCTCCACATAATTTCATAAGAATCATGGGTACTCTCCTCCATGTCCATTCGTCATAATAAGAACTTGGGGAATCACCTCATATCCTTAACTTATGGAGGTCAAGGGTAGTCACCTCTAGCCTCATCATTCATGAAGCACTTTAGTATAGGTTTATTTTAGGTGAGCAATATTTTCAACCTAGATTCATTTATGAGAGTAAATTTTCATATTAATTCAATCATGCCTATCAAATCATTATGCGAAGTATCCCTTCAACACTACCTCATCAACAATCAACAATTCATTGTCTAGAATTTACTCTCAAAGCCCTAAATATAGTAATTCATCTTATATTCCTCAATCTCAAGATAATATATAATGTACCACATCAATACTATATGAATACACTTAAATCCTCAATTACCTTTTTAATAGAATAAACCCACATACTTCAATTCATCTTTCTTGAAATGGGTTAGGTATGGGTACATGTAAAGTAATCCTATAAACATTTAATGTTATTAATCAAATGATAAACAATCATAATCCACTCAATTGGATCGAAACCCATAACATTAGAAGAAACTTTAACTAAGACTAGTGAAATTCTTCTTCTAAATTGGGAATATTATGGGAGCTCCATGGAAGAATGGATTCCATGGACGAAAAGCCATCATACATTAGTCGCAAAGAGCACAAAAGCTTTAAGATTGTGAGACTTGATTTTGACCTAGATTCAATCTTTTCCTTCTTCTTCTACCTTTTAGAGAGAGAATATTTGAGAGGAAGATCTTGGGTTTTTCTTTTTTGTTCTTGAGAGTGATTTAATGTTGGGGGAAAATTAAGAATAAAAAACTTATCGACTTTTCTAGTTTTGGAGTAAAACAACGTGCTATTGCATTAAGAAAATATGAATAGACACAAAGGACCCTAACTTAAAAACTAAGGTACCTTCACACTAAAGCTCACCAAACTCTTGTGGTTGGTGAAAATATAAACATGGACACCATACAAATAATGCCTCCAAATCATTAAGGCAAATACAACCGCTGCTAATTCAAGATCGTGGAAGGATAGTTCTTCTCATGAAACTTAAGTCGCCTTGAAGCATATGAAATCATCGTACCATTTTACATAAGCGAGAATACATCACAATCTAACTCGAGAAGCATCACAATAAAGAGCAAAACCATCCGTCCTTTCAGATAAGGTCAACAATGGAGCGGAAGTAAGTCTATCTTTAAAATCATGGAAACTTTTCTCACAAGTTTTGGACCATATGAACTTTGCCTTCTTTAGAGTCAAAGTCATCAAAGGAGAAGCAACGGAGGAACACTCCTCAACAATCCTTCTATAGTAACTGGACAAACCCAAGAAGCTTCTAATGTGTGTCGGTGATAGAACTCTAGTAAAACTCTTGACCCCATCCGTCTTAATAGGATCTATCTCAATACCCTCACTTGAAATAATGTTGCCAAGAAAAGCTACGGACCTTAGCCAAAACTCACATTTTCTAAACTTAGCAAAAAGTTGTCTTTGCCTTAAGGATGTACAAACCTCAAATGATTAGTGTGATCATCATCCCTCCTCTAGCAAATCAACTTACCATAAATGAACACAATCATGAATGTATAAAGGTACTGTCAACACACCCTATTCATGTGTAGAATTAAAAAAATAATAGAACCTACTTTTTAATTATTTTTTAATCTTTAATAAGCAAACATCAAGAAAATTTTTGTCGTAAATTTCACAAAATCATAGATCACGTAATAAAGGTAAAACATGTATATAGTGTGTCACGACCCAAAACCGAGCCGGGACTGGCACCCACACTTACCCTCCTATGTGAGCGAACCAACCAATCTAAAACTTAACATTTCAATTTAATATCAACATAAAGTAATGCGGAAGACTTTAACTCATTAATAAAAAGACAATTCAATAACTTCTAAAATTCAACATCTATTATTCCCCAAAATCTGGAAGTCATCACCACAAGAACATCTATGATCAAATTACTAAACTAAGAGTATTCTAAGAAGCTAAAATAAACAAAAGCTAGTCCATGCCGGAACTTCAAGGCATCAAGACATGAGGAAGAAGATCCAGTCCAAGCTAGAAGCATTAGCTCACCCTGAAATCCGGTGTAATGAAGACTGGCTAGAGTTGCGGTTGAGTTGAAGACGACGGTACGTTTACTGCACTCCACAAATAACAAAGAAAACAAATACAAGTAAAGGTCAGTACAAAACACGGTACTGAGTAGGTATCATCGGCCAACTCAAAATAGAAAGCAATATATCTCAGATAACATCATTAAA
>NC_028644.1:47380587-47390881 GCF_001406875.1 Solanum pennellii
CTGGGATTACGCAGCCTGTGACGGGCCGTCGTGCCTGCGACGGTCCGTCCTGCTGCTCCTTCACAGAGTTCAGAGACTCAATTCCTGTGGAAGATGTGTGACGGTCCGTCGTGCCCACGACGGTCCGTCCGGCCATTCCGTTACGAAGTTCAGAGAGTCGATTTCAGTACCCAAATTTCAGAATTCTAAGTGTTCTGGAACGAGACCCCCTCGACGGCCCGTCGTGCCCATGACGGTCCGTCGTGGGTTCCGTCGACTCAGACAGTTTTCCCAGAAATAAAATCTGCTGCTTAAAACGACTAAACAGGTCGTTACATAGTGTGTGTTCAGGAGAGGAGGAGGAATTTAGGAGACACGGGCTCAAAAGGTCACTCAACTATTGATAATTATCAAACAAAGTCATATTTAATGTAACAAATTAAATAGGTCACTCATGTTTATTTATATATCTTTTAAAGTCACTCTATAAATATTTTATCAATAAAATATGACATGTCATTTTATTTTGTTTACACAAACTTTATTTTTTCAATCCACGTTTCAATAAACTATGATTCTACCTTAACCATAGCCCGAATAAATGAAGTTGCAATAACTTGTAAATTTTATAAGAGTAGTATTTATTTTATGAACAAAAATGAATAGTAACTCATGATTAAAAGAGAAAATATTCATTCACATAAATGCTTCAATAAAATAGATTATTCAAATATACCGTGTTAAATGAAATTAGAATTCTACATTGAAAAAAAGATAAGTAGTTAAGAAGCAATAAATATGCTAAAAATTTTCCAAATATTTAAATATGTACTGCAAATATCTGCACTAATACTTACATTAAGCAAAAATAAGTATGTAAGAGCATTTGTCGAGAGCAAAAATTACAATTTCCCTCATAATTTTTTCAGCAAATAAGTTTAATTTAAGTTACGAGTTAGGGTTAAGTTGAATAATTCATTACTGTAGTGTAGATTGAAAACAAAAATTTGTATGGACTAAATTTGCTCGTTCAAATATTTAATAAGGTGACTTTTGAAATGGTAAAAATAAATTTGAGTGACCTTCTAATTAACAAAAAATAAGAAAAAAATATGACTTTATGAAATAATTATCAATAGTTAAGTGATTGTAATATCATTGAATACAAATAACCTTCTAAGTAAGACAATACACTAAATTTCATCACTTCTCTGGTTGCCAAATTCACTTTTCAAGTCCTTCCACCCCACCCCACCCCACTATATATAGCCCTCCCATTTTAAAACCCTCGCACCTGTAAAAACCCTCAGCAGTCACTCTAAAAAAAACACATCCTTTCAAAATCTCCAAATTCCCAAAATCAGTCGTTTCATTTCCCTCTATTTTTTGTTGTTTTGGTTAAATTTCAATGGGAAAAAATATTTCAGAGAATCTGACTTCTCCTAATCATCAAACAATCAAATTCGATGAGATTGAGGGAAAAACATCAATTTTTCATCGGTGAAAACTGAAGTTGAAGAAGAGGAAAAAAATGAAAAGTATTTGGGTTTGTTTGAGGGGTCACCCGATCGGATCGAATCTTCTCAAATAATTATCACTAGTGCTGATTCAAATTCAATTGGCTATATTGTTTCTTCAGATAGAAGTGGGTACTCATATTCCGATGGAGATAAATGGTCTCCTTTAAAAGGTGAGCCTAGTTCTTTAATTGGGGCCATTTGTTCAAGTGAGCTGGAGAATTTTGAAAAGATAGTTGCGGAAGAAAGTAAGCTTATTGAGTATAAACCTTTTAATATAACGGTATGATTCAAAATTTTAACTTCTTTTATGTTATAGAATTTTACAGTTTTAGCCTATTGTTATTACATTAAATTATTACACCATCAATTGTGTAGTGAAATGGAGTGGGCTTGCCACTTTAAAGATCTTCCAAGTTATACAACTTATACTTTTAGCCTCTTTTATGACATATTGAGCAATAAATTACATAGAAAAATAGCACAAGATAACCAACTTTTAAGCTTTTCTCAAACGATACAATTTACCGTGAAATAGCATGGGCGGACCACTTTAAAATTCTTTTAAGTGATATAATTTATGATTTTAGCTTATTTTAATGCATCTTAATCATGTATTAATATAGTCTGAGATAACCATTTTAAACCTCTTTCAAGTAATATTTCTTACAATTTAACCTATTTTTATGACATCCTAATCAATCAACTAGGTAGTAAAATAAATACTGTAGGGCTTGTTACTCTTTTAGCTCGTTATTTGAAAAAATGTCTTTCTTATGATAAAAATTTCAAGTTTAAAAATATACACTCTTCAGCATGCGGCTAACTATTATAGGTATACTTTGCAATGTCATACATTACTAAATAAAATCTCTAATTCCATAAGGTTAGCCGTACAAACTACCTTGTGGATTAGATTGTGTTTTTTGTTGTTGTTATTGTAAAAAATTCATAAATACATACATACACACACACATACACATATATATAAACCTCCTAGTTCTACTATATTTTCTTGTGTGTATTCTACATTTTAACTCGTTATTTTTAGGGCATTGGCATGCGTAACTTAGGCAACACATGCTTTTTAAATGTGATTGTCCAATCTTTTATGCACACCGTTGTGTTGCTTCAGCTTCTCAGATCGATCGATCATGTATCTCCATGTCTAAGTAAGAATCAACTAAAGATTTTTCCTTTTATTTTTTATCCATTTTTATTTTCTCGTATCTTAGCTTAGCATCATTTCTTCTTGCAGCTTATGATTACGAATTTTGTGTGGTGTGCATCATCAGAGAGCTTATTGACATTTCTATATTTTATGGTAGATTTTTTGTCTGGCCGACGAAAATTGTTAGCCAATTGAGAAGTATATCAAAACCCAGACATTTATTTTTTTTCCTTCTATATCTTACTTTAATTAGCTTTATAGAGAACATTTAATTATCACTATTTACCTTATATATCTTTGTGTTTGTTGACATTGTGAAAATATCAGATTTTTCGTCACACTTCAATGTGAACAAACAAGAAGATGCACACGAATTTCTACAGTGTTTTCTCAATAAACTTGAAATTTGTTGTAACTACTTAGACACAAAAGAAAACATTGTAAAGGAGGCCTTTGGTGGTCGCCTTGTGAGCAAGGTAAGCATTTGCATATTTGTTCTCTCTATTTTATCTAGTGTCTTTTCTCCTGTTGTTTTAGTTTGTTGAAATATTTTTAAAGGCTTTTACTTGAGCCAGGGGTCTATTTGTAACATCCTCTCTACCTTCTAATGTATGGGTAAGGTTTGTGTATACTCAATCCTCTACAGACGCCACTTGTAAATAATTTATGTACATTGTTAGTCTATATTTTTTAATGTTCAGCTCCGTTGTCGCAATTGTGGTTACTCGTCTATCACACACGAGCCTCTAATCGATTTAAGCTTGGAGATTGAGGACGTTGATAGTGTATCAGCCGCAATGGAATCTTTCACTAAAATCGAGAAAATTGAGTTCTCTTGTGAAAGGTGCAAGACACAAGGGCCATTTGAGAAGCAGCTCCTCGTTGATCATTCCCCTAATGTTGTTGTCCTACATTTGAAGCGATTCAAATATAATGGTTTAGTTGTTCAAAAGGTGGAAAAGCATGTTTCATTTTCTCTAGAATTGGACATGCTTCTTTATAGAAACGACATCAATAATGTGAGTATCTTCATTAGACTTTTATAAATATTTTATATTTTGTTAGCATTTACATGATTTTGGTTCAAAATTTTCCTTTTCTCAACAGGAAGAAATTAAATACGATCTCTACGCAGTTATAGTGCATTCTGGGCCTTCAATCTCTTCAGGACACTATTACAACTTTATTCGTTGTGCTCCAAATGAATGGTACAAATTTGATGACGAGAAGGTACAGAAAATAGTTGAATTTACTTATTTTGTTAGAAAGTTTGTGTGTTCATGATAACTAACATGATATTTTATTTGATTGTCATAGGTTGATTATGTTCAAGAAGATCTTATTTTGGCAGAGCAAGCATACATTTTATTTTATAAAAAGAGGGGTACTCCATGGTTTTCAGACTATATCCAAAGCCACAGACCCTTTGTATGTCTTGTTAACCCCACAACTTCCAATGATGCTAATGAGCCAACTCTAATGCCTGAAGTGAACAATGTAGAGGATAATGATTTCCATGGTAAACTCATCTTCTACAGTTACTTGTTCCACAATACATGTTATTACTTACTTAATATAAAAAACTATCACTCCCTTTTTTGGCAATACACAATATTCTACTATTTAAAAATTCATAAGTTTGGTATATTGTTATTGTTGTTGAGTTCCCATTTGCATATAACAATCTCCCAGAAATAATCTCTCTATTTGTACGAGGTAGAGGTAAGATATGTATACACTCTACAGTGAGTTTGTTGTTTCTGTTGTTGTTGTTAACTTGCACGAATTCAAAGTAAGATCTATGTTGAAACAAAATTATCATAAACGCGACCATCTTCCACTCTGAATAAATATCTTCTTTCAACTTCAATGAAATTGTGTTCACATACCAACTTACTATGTTTTTATAGTATTAACAGATCAGGTTTATTGCGAAGATCAATTGCAAGACGTCAAAATAAAGCAGGATGAAAAATTGAAGGATGCATTGAATTGTGGATCGCATGGAACCTCTGTGAATGAAAAGAAGAGGAAGCTGAAAGATTGAAGATTTTTTGGGTTGGCAGGTTTACCTCCTCTTATGGCGCGAGTTGGAGAAGAAGCAAAATGAGTAATTTGATCTCATAAAATAGTCTTTTTGATAAAATACTTAATGTTTTGATATATGAATTAAAAATTTCGAGTTTATTGATTCAAAGATAGAAATAATTTCTTGTTAGATATTTGATGAATTATTCATGAAACCAAAATATTTTATTGTACATCTTTTTCTTGGACACATAATATAAAATAGAAGTTAATATTGCTATATAGAGTTTTGGCTAGCAACTTTGTTCTATCGAACATGTAATCAAAGTCGGGTCAATGATGCAATTAATAACAAGTATATCTTAGTCCCCCAAATCACAAATTTTTGGGGGCCTCAATTTTACCTTGAACAAAATCATGGTAAAATATAAATTAATTGTTTAAAAAGTGTTGAACATAGTGAATTGCAAATTACTTTCTGCTAGCTTCTTTAAAGTTTCAAACACTACAACAAGCATAATAAAGTGAGGATCAAGTTATCAATATCTTAGACTAAGACTTTATGGTTCTAACTCTTATATTTATCAAAATTTGCCAACTTATTACTTACAAAATTTTGTTAACAATTCATGAAATGATTGTATTAATGAAAGGATATTTTTAACCTTGAATTGATAAAATTTTACCTAACATTAATAATTGAAAAGGAACATCAAAGAGTCATTTATATTTTAAAACATTAAGTTGCAATTTGCTTCTAAATGTTTACGAAAAGTTTATGTTTTAATAAAGACATCTAATGTTTGTTTAGATTTTATTTTAGGCCTCAACTTATGTTGAGTTGTCCCTATCAGTAATTAGAATGCGACTCAGCTTCAGCCTAGTTTGAAGGTTGTTCATTGTGAAATGGATAAAAAAGGAAAATATTATATGTATGTTAAAATGAATAAAATAATAATTTACAGACAAATGATTTTCTATCATAAAGGTTTGTTATCACTTTATCATACCTTTAATTGATTAGTGTCTAAGCATGCATAAAATAGATAAACTTAAAATTTAATGTTCTTCCTTTAATTATATAGAGGTTGGTTAGAAAGAAAATGCATTATCATGCTATTGAGAAATATAAACCTATAAATTAAACAAGTTATTTAATTGTACAAGAATAATCTACAAACAAAGGTCGACCCAGACTTGCATATTGGGTGCACTTGCACCCAATGAATTCTCAACAATGTTCTTCAAGAACTCACTTTCTTAACATTCAAATAACTTAGATTCTCTAAATGTAAACAATATTGGCGTGTGGGTGAACCAACCCAACACTATGTGATCTCACACACCTTGTAGGGATCACTTCCAACGAATTCCACTCGCAAAGCTTTAACATCCTTTGTGATTTCTTTATTTCTTTCATCATTTCTCTTCTTTTATCTCTTCTCCACGCCCTAGTGTAAGTTCTCCTTTTTCTAAACTGAGAAAAGTCTTATTTTACCCCCAATAAATCCCGAAAGACTAAATAGGAAATTTAGTTAAGGAAAAGACTAGTTTTCCCTTCAAAAATCCAGATTTAGACTTTCCATAATCCAATAGCCCAACTTTCGGAAGGCATAACTCACTCATACTAACTCAGAATTGCGCAAACTTGTTGACATTAGAAAGATAATTCTAAGGGATTTCAAACCATGCCTGGAACTACACCTAACTCATCCTGGGATAGGAGTTATGTTTGTTTCAAGTTGGCCAAAAACTCACATTTTAACATATTCAAGATTTTCAAATTTCTTTATACTTCCCAAAAGTAACTATTTTTAGATTTTAAACTCTTTTCTAGTTCTTCCTAGTTTCAGATGTTACAATATCTCCCCATTGGGAATATTCGTCCTCGAATGAGATTACTCTTACTAGGCTAAAGGCGTCATATCAAACATACAATTTAAACACCCAACAAGCAGAATGCAATTTCGACATGCCAACTTAATATCAATGCCAAGAAAAGGATTAGTACCTTTAATTTGAAGATTCTCCGGATCCGAAGAGGTAAGGGTATAGCTTCTTCATATCCTCTTTAGCTTCTCAAGTAGCTTCTCTACAAACTGATTTCTCCACAGAACTTTGACTGGATGCTTCTTCCTCTGTTCTCAACTTGCAAACTTGGCGATCTAGGTTTGAACCGCAACCTCCTCATGAGACAAGATATCCTTGATACCAATATACTCAATTGGTATGATAAGTGAAGTATCTCCCATGCACTCCTTCAAAATCGAGATGTGAGACACTAGATGGAATTGTGCTAACTCTAATGGTAGCTTTAACTCACCAGCTACATTGTCAATCCTTTTGGATATTCTTTAAGGACCAATATACTATGGTTACTTAAGGAGATTTACTTAGTATGGGTGAGAGTATGGATCTTATTTATGAATTTAAAAAATATTCTTTGAAGGTATCTATGATATTTTCCTTTTCGGTTTTGTGATTTATCTAATGAATATATGATGTGGCTTATGCTTATGATGTATCTTTGATGAATTGTTGCCCTAGTTGCCTTCCATGATATGATTGACTAAAGGTGATAATTCCTTTGTCTATATGAAGCAAGTTAATAATAAGGTAAGTATGGTTATGATTACTTCAAGGTTATGCTAAGTTTGAATGGTATTATAAGATGCCTTTCATGTACTGTACAAGTGTACTTCGAGGTTACTTAGGAGTATACTGCCCTTATGGTTGAAAAACCTAAGACTTGACCATGTCTATAGACTATATTTAAGTACCCTTATGATTTTAGGTTACATGAGAGTTGTCTTAGTATGGTATAAATGACTAAGAGTTGAATAATGCTCATATGATGCTAATGTTGGAGAATTTACTTATGATTATGATATTTTCTCTGATGCTTATAAATGTTGTTTCATGAAGTATTACATATGATTATGGATTATGGACTATGTTGTCTAACCCCTTGTCTTATGCTGTTAATTATTTTTCTAGCTAACACATTTAGTACACTTTGTACTAATGCGTACTTTGCCTACATTCTAATCAAATGTAGGGTTTGCAGACTTGAGTTTGATTCTTGGAGATAGGTTTTTAAGGAGCAAAGAGTTGATGATTTGGTGAATTCTCATATCTTCGAGGACTAAACACACTATTTCTTTTATATCTTTTATTTCATGTTTAGAGACTACTGTATCGGTTGTTTCCCAACGATTTTAATTCAAGTTGAGTTGAGATGCTGTGAGATGAAGTGTAGAAAGACTTCTGCTTGCTTTTATAAAGATTTTGATTGTATGGATAAAGTTTTAAATTTTTCGTACTTCTCTATATCTTATGTTCATAATATGCCAAGGGCTTGTATGAGACACCTTCTGGATCAAGTACACCATGTTACAACTAGGATGTAATCCTGAATCATGATAAAGTTTCTAATCCGCACACAAGGTTTAGAATGGTTCAAGGATTTTCTCAAACCACGTTTAGTATACTCTTTTTCATAATATGAAGCGCACAACATTTATGAATAGGTAGATATTGGATGCTTAAGAAATCTCACTTTTTCATTCTCAAAGTCGTGCCATAGAGTTTAACTCTATAAAGTCTCTCTCCTATTCCTTTATTCGATGGTGTTTATGATAAGACCGCTCGAAGGGCTTATGCTACAAGTAGTGAGTGAGAAAGGTTGGTTGTGATGCCAGTTATGGCAAGGTAACTAGATAGACATAGATGTTTTCTTCAGTATGAATGGGTTGTTAATGGTTATGTGCATTTGATGGTAGAACCCGAATTAGTCATGATGGGTTTTGAAGTATGTTGATAGATTTGATGAATAGGGTGTTTAAGTAATGCCTAGAATAGTTGCCTTAATAGACTCATCTTAGAAGGGTAGAAGTGTAATTTAACCTTTATTTAGAATAATTTTGTATGATAAATATGAAATTTTAGTGATGACTTGCTCCGACTTTAGAATTGAAAGAAGTGATGCTTAAATAAGTTTGTATAGGCTTGCTCCCAAGTTGGAGATAATGTTCTTAGAGAGCAAGGTCGTTGAGTGTCCTTGATGATATTCACGAGTCAGGTTTGCTTGAAATTTTCACCTAGAGAGGTATAGTGAGTATGACAAGTTAAGTCCCAGTTTGGTAGGCTCATATATGAGATGTTGAGTATTGTTTGTGAGATTGCTTGTGAGCTAGAGTTACTTAAAGAGAACCTCTTTAAGTTAGAAGTACCAGTGGGGATCTTAGACAGGCAAGTTAAGAAATAGAAGAACAAGAAAAGTGTTCCATGAAGTAGAATGGAGTGTCCTTTAGTGAAGTTTTTAGTATGGAGTGTTTCATCGTTTTTCCTTGTATTCCTTCCTTAACATTTAATATCTTGAGATGATAAGTTTCTCTTGATTTACTTTTATGTGTGATTTGTATGTTTCTATGATTTCCTTATGTGGTGCACGTTCATGAAAGCTTTTGATTTAAAAGAAAATGAGTTTGCATTGTTTTAATCATGTTGTAGTGATTTTGAGTAGAATTGATATAGACTTCATGAGAGGAATTAATGAGCATGCCTTAGTTTGGAGTTGAGAGACTCCCCCTTGAATAAATGCTTTTTCATAGTAAATCACATTTAGTCTCCACGAGAGTGTTGAGAATGCTATGGTTAGGAGATGGTTGTTCCTCCTTGAACATGACTAGTTATGAGAATTTCATTCATTTTGGGTTGTTAGATGTAGTTCCTACTCCTTTGTGTTGTATTGAATATGTTTAGTTTGGAGTTGAAGTTTTCCTCCTTCATTTTGATGCATTATTATGATGTTGCATCCATGATGGGCTGCTAGGCTAGAGTCGTTTTCTTTAAGAAATTTTTATAATTGTCATTCGAGGAAAAATGATCCCAAGGAGGAGATATTGTAATACTACGGAAAATAGTAGACTAAACTAGAGCCTTACGTTGGGGTTCTAGAGTTTTATATGAGGGTTAGGGTCGTAGACAAGAGTTCCTACACTTAGAATGAGGGGATTAGGGGTTAATGTAATGACCTGTTTAGTCGTTTTGAGCAGCAGATTTTATTTTTGGAAAAACTGGCTGAGTCGACGGATCCCACGACGGAACGTCATGGGCACGACGGATCGTCGTGGGGGTCTCGTTCCAAAACACTTAGAATTCTAAAATTTGGGTACTGAAATCGACTCTCTGAACTTCGTAACGGAATGGCAGGACGGACCGTCGTGGGCACGACGGACCGTCACACATCTTCCACAGAAATTTAGTCTCTGAACTTTGTGACGGACGTGCAGGACGGACCGTCACAGTCGTGACGGACCGTCACAGGCTGCGTGACCCTGACTGGGCCGGATTTCTGTTAAATATTTTAAGGGGCGTTTTGGACTATTCCTGCTTTAGTGGGTTAATGTTAATAATTTAATTACTTGGGGGTTAAAAGAGAGAACCTTGAAACAAATAGTGGGGTATTTTATCATCTTTTATACTTAATTATATGCTAATTAGGGTAAAAGAAAGAGGGTTTGAATAAGAAAAAGAAAAAGAACAGAGAGAGAGGGAGAAACGATCGATTGAGAGAGAGGAAGAACGCAGCTTTGGG
>NC_028644.1:47398280-47398779 GCF_001406875.1 Solanum pennellii
GGTTGTCGGGAGTGCATCCGGTATTTCATGTGTCTATGTTGAAAAGATACCATGGGGATTGAAACTACATCATTCGTTGGGATTCAGTTTTGCTTGATGAGAATTTGACCTATGAGGAGGAGCCTGTTGCCATTCTAGATAGAGACGCAAGTTGAGATCAAGGGAGATTGCATCCATCAAAGTTCAATGGAAGAATCGACCAGTTGAAGAGTCCACTTGGGAGAAGGAGGCTGATATGCAAGAAAGATACCCACACCTGTTTACAGATTCAGGTACTCCCTTTAGCCCTTGTTTTTCTTCTTGTGATCGTTCGAGGACGAACGATGGGTAAATTGGTATCTATTGTAAGGACCTGTTTAGTCGTTTTGAGCAGCAGATTTTATTTCTGGGAAAACTGGCTGAGTCGACGGATCCCACGACGGAACGTCATGGGCATGACGGATCGTCGTGGGGGTCTCGTTCCAAAACACTTAGAATTCTGAAATTTGGGTACTGAAAT
>NC_028644.1:47402665-47415530 GCF_001406875.1 Solanum pennellii
CGGATTCCATGTTATTTCACATTATCTATGTCGGTTAAGGATTATGTACCTAATATGGTAGTCGTATGAATAAGAATTTGAGATATGAACAATGGTTACTTAAGGAGCTTTACTTAGTATATTTAAGAGTATGGGATCTTTTTCATGAATTGAAAAAATATTCTTTGAAGGTATCTATGATATTTTCCTCTTAGGTTTTATAATTTTTGTAATAAATATGTTATGTGGCCTATATTTATGATGTATGTTTGATGGATTGTTGCCATAGTTGTCTTCCATGATATGATAGACTAAAGGTAATAGTTACCTTGTCTATATGAAGTAAGCAAATAACGAGACAGAAGGAGGATAAGTATGACTATGATGACTACAAGGTTATGCTTGGTGTGAATGGTAGTATCGGATCCCTTCATCGATTGCACAAGTGTTCTTTGAGGTTACTTAGGAGTATAGTGCCCTTATTATAGAAAACCTAAGACTTTACCATGTATATAGACTATGTTTAAGTACCCTCATGATTTTAGGTTACATGAGCGTAGTCTTATTATGGTATAAATGATTAAGAGTTGAATAATGCTTCCATATATTGGAGACTTCACTTATGATTATGATATTGTCTCTTATACTTATAGGTGAGGTTTCATGAACTATTTCATATGATAATAGATTATGTCTTATATTGACTATCCCTAGTTTCATGCTCTTATAATTATGTTAGCTAACATATTTAGTACATTTTCTACTAATGCATACAGTGCATACACTCTAATTGTTGTCAAAATAATAATAATAATAATTTATCTCAAAATAGATATGCATTAATGTTGCCTTACCGTTGCATAGCGTATAATTGACTGTTATTACCGTTTCTTCTGCAATTAATATCCACTTAAATTAGCCATCAATTTCTTTGTTATTACCTTGTATCTGTAGCAGCTCCTCTCTATTATATACATATATACATATATATATTTGTCATATAGTGGATGGAAAAAATATAAGTGAATAAAAGATTTCTTCTATAGTGAATAAAAGATTTCTTCTATCTCCTCTTCTTTCTTTTGCTGGGTTTTGTTATTTTAGATACTTTGTTATTCCAGCTCCTAGATTATACTAGAAAAGCTTGTTGAATCCTGGGGGATACACCTTGAGGGTAAAATATCCTTAAGGACAGTGACTTACACGCCTCAAGCTTTCGAGAATATCCTAGTGTTTCTGCTATTATACAACAAGATTTACAATTATCTTAAGGATATTTACATTGTTGTCATGAATAATGGAAAGAGTGCAACATACAAGAGTGTTGACGTAGTTGGAGGGACATACAGTAATTGTGTTGACTACTCTTGGTTATTCGGTAAATTATTTGGTAATGGCGATTCTATATTTATTATTGTTTCTACAATAATTTTTTTCGCCAAATTACTCAACCTTTGGAACTATGCTTATAAGGTATGTAATTCTACGATTATCTCTACTCTTTTTTGATGAAAAAAAACTTGGTTACAAGTCCAAAGGTTTTTATAAAGCCATTCTGAAAAGAATTGAGAAAAGTGACAATTTTGATAAAGCGAAAATTAATTTGGAAAAAACTGAGGATATTTTTGTTGCAGTCGTTTCTCAAGTAAGTAGTGTGGCCTATGTAAGTGATTGGGTGATAAATTCTGGTTCTACTAGACATATTTGTGCTAATAAAATTAATTTTGTGTCTTACACTCAAGTCAATAAAGGAGAAGAACTTGTATATCTAGGTGATTCAAGAAACACTCAAGTTCTTGGAAAAGGTAATGTTCCTCTTAAACTCTTATCTGGAATATCTTTAGTCTTAGCTGGAGTATTGCATGTTCCTAATATTCGAGCAAATTTAATTTCCGTGAGTTTATTAGGAAAGGCTGGGGTAAATGTTGTATTTGAGACCAATAATGTCGTTTTAACAAAAAATAATGTTTTTGTGGGCAAAGAATATTGTAACCATGGTTTATTTGTACTAAATGTTACAAATAAAAATGCTAGTACTTCTGATTATTTGATTGATTCTTTTGATTTATGGCATGCTAGACTTAGACATGGTAGTTTATCTTATATTATGAAACTGCATTCTTACGGACTTATTGATAATGTTAATTTTTCAAGTATTGATAAGTCTGAAATTTGTGCTGAGGCTAAACAATTTAAAAGTCTCATGCTTCTACTTTTAGAGAAACTAATTTATTGAATTTAGTGCATAATGATTTGGGGACTTGAAAAAAACTATGACTAGAGGCGGTAAAAAATATTATGTCACATTTATCGATGATTTTTCTAGATATACAAGATTATATTTGATAAGAAATAAGGATGAGGCTTTTGAAACATTTTTAATATATAAATCGGAAGTAGAAAATGAATTGAATAGTAAGATTAAAAGAGTAAGATCTAATAGAGGTGGTGAATATATTTTGCTAATGATTTTTATGAAAAACAGTATTCATGAAGTTACTTTTCCATACTCACCCCAATCAAATGGAGTAGCTGAAGTAAAAATCGGACCTTAAAAAGAATGATGAACTGTATGCTTGTTAGTTCTTGTGCATCTGATAATCTTTGGCGGGAAGCTATTCTATCTACTTGTCATTTACAAAATAAAATTCTTTACAAGAAAAATGGAAAAAACCCAATGAGTTATGGAAGGGCTATACTCCTAATTTGAAATAGTTTAAAGTGTGGGGGTCCCTTGCCAAAGTTATGCTGCCTTACCCTAAGATAAGAAAAATTAGGTCCAAGACTTCTAATTGTATATTCATTGGTTATGCTAATAATAATTCTGCTTATAGATTTCTTGTTATCAATCGTGGTCTGATTGAAAACAATACCATAGTTAAAAAAAATGCCGAATTCTTCGAACATATCTTTCCTTTAAAACGTGATAATATATCTCATGAATCTACTTTCTAAAGGAAAACAATTTTAGTGTTCCGAATATTCAAGATGTTTCTGAAAGTGAGGGATTGATGAGAAGTAAAAGGTCACAGATAGAAAAATCTTTTGGTAATAATTTTTATACATATATTGTTGATAATGATCCTTTAACCTTTTCTGAAGCAATTCTTCTCCTTAGCACCTCATTGGAAAGAAGCTATTAAATCAGAAATAAATTTCATTCTACAAAATAATACTTGGAAATTAGTTGATTTACCCCCGGGAACTAAACCCATTGGTTGTAAATGGATTTTAGAAGAAAATATTTTCCTAAAAGTTCTATTGATAAGTTTAAATATAGACTTGTTGCTAAAGGATTTACTCAAAAAAAATATTGATTATTTTGATACTTATGCTCCCGTGACTAGAATTTCCTCTATTCGTGTTTTGTTTGCTTTCGCATCTATTCATAAATTATTTATTCATCAAATGGATATCAAAGTTGCATTTTTAAGTGGTGATTTAGAAGAGGAAATATATATGGACTAACCTGAAGGTTGTATAGTGAAAGGTCAAGAAAACAAATTTTAAAAATAAATCAAATCATTATATGGTTTAAAACAAGCTCCCAAGCAACGGAATGAGAAATTGGATCAAGTTTTATTAAGTAATGACTTTACATCTGTTGAAGTAGATAAATGTGTTTATACAAAGTTTGTTGATGGTCATTGTGTTATGTGGATGACATGCTTATTTTTAGTTCTAGTCTAGATGTCATAATTAAGACCAAAAAAATTGTGTCTTCTAATTTTGACATGAAAGGCATTGGTGAAGCAAGTGATATTTTGGGTATGAAAATAATTAGAGAACACAATGTCTTAATTTTATCTCAAGGACACTGTGTGGAAAAAGTTTGAAAACTTTGATGTGGTACCTGTGAGAACTCCTTTTGATGCTAATAATCAATTGAAAAAGAATGTTGGAGAAGCTATTTCTTAAAATAAATATGCTTAAACAATTAGTAGTCTAATGCATTTGATGAATTTTAATAGACCTGATATAGCTTATGTTGTGTGTATATTGAGTAGATATACTCATAATCCTAATAATGGTCATTGGAATGCAGTGGTAAGACTATTAAAATATTTGAGAGGTACCATGAATTATTGTATTAATTATTAAATATAGTGGATCTCCCTCTGTATTGGAAGGATACAATGATGCTAATTGGATCTCTAATTTATATGAGACAAAGTCCACTAGTAGTTATGTGTTTACCCTTGATGGGCGTGTTGCAACATGGAAATCAGCAAAACAGACCATAATTACTAGTTCAACTATGGAATCTGAATTTGTTGCATTAGAGTTGGATGTTAATGAGGCAGAATGATTGAGAAATTTCTTAGCGTGTAATCCTATTGGAATAAAACCAACACCTTCTGTATCAATACATTGTAATTGCCAAGCAGAATAGGTTATCTTGTAATGTAGATATGTATAATAATTGTAAAAAAAGTGAAGATTTTAGAGTAAGGTTTGTGGTCATGAATGATAATCACTAGGGCTTGAGATTAAAGCTAATATTATGAACTATGAACGATAAAGCTTTAAGAGTAAAAATCTATATGAGAATTGAAGGCTAATGAATATAATTACGAAGAAAGGTATTTAGTCCCAAATCTATATGAGAATAGAAGGTTAATGAATAGAATTGCGAAGAAAGGTATTTACTCCCTAATCTACCTTTTAAGTGGTTTAATGCATAAAGTGATAGAATTACAAGAGTTAGGATGATATCCATGTTTGGTGTATGAACCCTAGGTGTGAAGATGGAAAGTAGGCTTTGAACCTCAAGGAGGTGAAGTATGAGATTTTGTTTGTAGTAATTAAACTACTTGAACTATGAATACATCAGTGTCTAATGTAGTCATTCTAGATATATTGTATGATATGATTATGAATATATCAATGTATAATGTAGTCATTCTAGATGTGATAATTAAATAAGAGCTTTGACCCTAGAGAAACGGAAAGGTATGATAGTATGCATGTTGTATGAAGTTTAGTACATGTTGTAGAAACAATTTTAGAGTAAATTGAATATGCTCATGACCTAGTTGTAGTGTTTAGGAAAGGTTTATTCTATATTCACACTAAGGTATGAATATGATAGGAGGTGAAAGGTTTGTCACCAATAGTGATTCTAAGGTTTGAAGACTAGTCTCACCTAATGAATCTAGGAGCTTTAGTATTAGTTATGTTGGATTGAGTGTCAAGACGTTCTTTCACAAATATGAACTTAAGTCAACAATTAATAAGAAATCAATGAGACTTATTTCCTAGAGCCGATAGGATATATATATATATATATATATATATATATATATGGAAGCTTCTACGCTAGTTGAGTCTGACTTTCCCTTGAAATTTTTTACACTAGTTGAGTCCGGCTTTCCAAGTGGGTTCCTTTTACACTAGTTGCAACCGGGTTCCCAAAGTAGGTGCCTCGCGAGATAGAAACCTTCTACCGTACTTGATTCAAGGTTTCTAGTAGCAATCTTCTTCTAAAATAACTATATGCCCGCATAGGCTACTTAGATATTGAATCTATATATTCTAAGAGTATAGTTCTATCTTCAAATAGAGAATAACCCTTTTTGGCTATGGGTAGACAATGGATTCCATGTTATTTCACATTATCTATGTCGGTTAAGGATTATGTCCCCAATATGGTAGTCATATGAATTAGAATTTGAGATATGAACTATGGTTACTTAAGGAGCTTTAATTAGTATGGATGAGAGTATGGGATCTTTTTCATGAATTGAACAAATATTCTTGGAAGGTATCTATGATATTTTGTTTTTAGGTTTTATGATTTTTGTAACAAATATGTTATTTGGCCTATTCTTATGATGTAAGTTTGATGGATTGTTGCCATAATTGCCTTCCATGATATGATAGACTAAAGGTGATAGTTACCTTGTCTATATGATGTAAGCGAATAACGAGACCAAAGGAGGATAAGTATGACTATGCTTACTACAAGGTTATGCTTGGTGAGAATGGTAGTATGGGATCCCTTTAATTGATTGCACGTGTTCTTTGAGGTTACTTAGGAGTATAGTGCCCTTATTATAGAAAAAACTAAGACTTTACCATGTATATAGACTATGTTTAAGTACCCTCATGATTTTAGGTTACATGAGCGTCATCCTATTATGGTATAAATGACTAAGAGTTCAATAATTCTTTTCTGATGCATATATTAGAGACTTTACTTATGATTATGATATTGTCTCTTATGCTTATAGGTGAGGTTTCATGAACTATTTCATATGATTATGGATTATGTCTTATATTGACTAATTCTTGTCTTATGCTCTTATAATTATGCCAGTTAACATATTTAGTACATTTTATACTAATGCATATATTGCCTAAACTCTAATTGTTGTCAAAACAACAATAATAATAATTTATCTGAAAATGGATATGCATTAATGTTGCCTTACTGTTGCATAACGTATAATGGACTGTTACTACCATTTCTTCTGCATTAATATCCACTTCAATTAGCCATCAATACCTTTGTTATTACCTTGTATCCGTTGCAGCTCCTCTCCATTATATATATATATATANAGTGGCTGGAAAAAATATAAGTGAATAAAAGATTTCTTTATCTCCTCTTCCTTCTTTTACTGGGCTTTGTTATTTTAGATACTTTGCTGTTCCTGTTCCTAGTTTATACTAGAAGAGCTTGTTCAATTCTAGGGATAGACCTTGCGGGTGAAATATCCTTTAGGATATAGACTTACACTCCTCAAGCTTTCGAGAATATCCTAGTGTTTCCGTTATTATACAACAAGATTTACAACAATCTTATGGATATTTACATTGTTGTCATGAATCTCGGAAAGAGTGCAACATACAATAGTGGTTATGTGGTTGGAGGGAGATACAGTAATTGTGTTGAATACTCTGGTTATTCGATAATTCTTTTGTAATGGCGATTCTATTTTTATTATTGTTTCAACTATAATTATTTTCGCCAAAATACTCAACCTTTGGAACTATGTTGATAAGGTGTGTAATTCTACGATTATCTCTACTCTTTTTGATGAAGATAAACTTGGTTACAAGTCCAAAGGTTTTTATAAGGAAAAATTACATAAATTAATACATTTTGAAAAATAATTACTGATTTTAGCGATACTTTTTGTTTATTACCATTTATAGCAATATTGTAATAAATCTGTAATATGTATTAACAGTGAATTATGTATGCAATATATTTGAATTATAATTGTTTTTGAAATATATTATGTTTGTTTGGTAAAAAATTGTCACATTGTATTATAAATGTATTAAAATGTGTGATAACTGTATTATCCATCATTAAAACTTGTATTATATGTGAATAATAAATTATTCTTTGTAATATGTATTAACCTTGTATTATAAATGAATTAAAAGTGGTCAAGTGAAAAAAAAATATTATTGCTATAAATGGTAAATATTTTTTTATTATAGTATATTTATGTAAGTTTCCCTTTTTATAAAGCCATTCTGAAAAGGATTGAAAAAAGTGACAATTTGATAAAGCGAAAATTAATTTGAAAAAAGAATTGAGGATTTTTTTGTTGGAGTCGTTTCTCCAGTAAGTAGTGTGGCCTAGGTAAGTGACTGGGTGATAGATTCTAATGTTACTAGTCATATTTGTGCTAATAAAATTAATTTTGTTTCTTACACTCAAGTGAATAAAGGAGAAGAACTTGTATATCTTGGTGGTTCAAGAACCACTCAAGTTCTTGAAAAAGGTAAGGTTCCTCTTAAACTCTTATCTGGAAAATCTTTAGTCTTAACTGAAGTATTGCATGTTCCTAATAGTCGAGCCAATTTGATTTCTGTGAGTTTATTAGGAAAGGCAGGAGTAAACATGTATTTGAGACTAATAAAATTGTTTTAACAAAAAACAATGTTTTTGTGGGTAAAGGTTATTGTAACCGTGGTTTATTTATACTAAATGTTACAAATGAAAATGCTAGTATTCTTCTTATTTGATTGATTCTTTTGGTTTATGGCATGCTAGACTTGGACATGTTAGTTTATCTTATATTAAGAAAATGCATTCTGACGGACTTATTGATAATGTTTATTTTTCAAGTATTGATAAGTGTGAAGTTTATGCTGAGGCTAAATAATTTAAAATGTCTCATGTTTCTACTTTTAGAGAAACCAATTTATTGAATATAGTACATAGTGATTTGGGAGACTTAAAACAAACTATGACTAGAGGCGGTAAAAAATATTATGTCACATTTATCGATGATTTTTCTAGATATACAAGAGATATTTGTTAAGAAATAAAGATGAGGCTTTCGAAACATTTTTATTATATAAATAAGAAGTAGAAAATGAATTGAATAGGAAGATTAAACGAGTAAGATCTGATAGAGGTGGTGAATATATTTTGCTAAATTATTTTTGTGAAAAACAAGGAATTATTCATGAAGTTACTTTTCCATACGCACCCCAATCAAATGGAGTATCTGAAAGGAAAAATCGGACCTTAACAGAAATGATGAATTGTATGCTTGTTAGTTCTTGTGCATCTGATAATCTTTGGGGGGTAGCTATTCTATCTGCTTGTCATTTACAAAATAGAATTCCTTACAAGAAAAATGGAAAAACCCCTAATGAGTTATGGAAGGGCTATCCTGCTAATCTGAAATAGTTTAAAGTGTGGGGGTGCCTTGACAAAGTTATGATGCCTGACCCTAAGAAAAGAAAAATTGGGTCCAACACTTTGAATTGTATGTTCATTGGTAATGCTAATAATAATTCTGCTTATATATTTCTTGTTATCAATCCTGATCTGATTGAACACAATACTATAGGTAAAAAAAATGCCGAATTCTTTGAACATATCTTTCCTTTAAAACGTGATAATATATCTCATGAATCTACTCTTCTAAAGGAAAAATAATTTTAGTGTTCCAAAAATTCAAGATTTTTTTGAAAGTGAGAGATTGAGGAGAAGTAAAAGGTCAAGGATAGAAAAATCTTTTGGTAATGATTTTTTTACTTATATTGTTGATAATGATCCTTTAACCTTTTCTGAAGCAATTTTTTCTCCTTATGCACCTCATTGGAAAGAAGCTATTAAATCATAAATAAATTTCATTTTATAAAATAATACTTGAAACTTAGTTGATTTACCCCCGGGAACTAAACCCATTGGTTGTAAATGAATTTTTAGAAGAAAGTATTTTCCTAATGGTTCTATTGATAAGTTTAAAGCTAGACTTTTTGCTAAAGGATTTACTCAAAAAAATGTTGATTATTTTGTGTAATGAATCGAAAGGTCATTTTTAGAAATTTTTGATATTCGTTTAACTAGGATTAATTAATTAATGGGTAATTATAGATAACTGACTTAATCGATAGTTAATAGGCTAAAGTGATAATTTATTTAATATCCTCCACTATTTGACCCATATTAATATAAGTTATTAGGGATTATCACTTTTAGTACCTAATTTATTTAGAAAATAAAATAAAAAGAGAGGCAGAAACTTACCTCATGTGACGGCGTCAAAATAATTTTAGCATTAATGCTTCAGGTAAGAACCTAACAAAAGCTCTAATATGAGGAATATTCTTAGCATAAAATACTGGAGTATTGTAAGTGTTTGAATATGTAAAGATAGGGGATAAGAGATAATAGGTTATATATGACCATGATGTTTATTTAATTATTAAATATATAAGCGTAAAATGGTGATATGCAGAATTCCTACAATTAATGTGTTTTAGATAGATGGTTACTAATTATTAATTAATAAATCGGTTAGATACTGCCTACTAGGTTAGCTACTGCCTATTTTCAATTCTTATCCGTAGCTAATATCAATCTATATATTTTTGAACTTGAAGCTATGCTGGGATTTTCTATGTGATGTAAAATAAGATTTTAAGCTATAATATTTTGGTAGATGTATTAAACTATTAGGACTTAATTGCTAGGAGAAATTAAGACTTAACTCTAGATTTGAAATTCAAAAAATATGAGAATTTACATGTTAATCGGCATAAAAATTAGGAACTTCATTATAGATTAGGGTGAGTTTTTGGGTCAGCTTGACATATTGTAATATGGGTATTGTTAGTTCGAAAACCTTATTAAGATTATAAATGTGAATACATTGCTTTGAGTTGGAAGCTCAACAAAAGGGGAAGATTCAAGTCCTGGAGTGAATTCTTGATTGATTGAGGCAAGTAGATTTCTAAACCTTTGCTAACTGTATGGAATGCGTGTAATGGAACTTGGTGATGGGTTTGACTTGTCCACATTGATTAATTCTAATGATGAAAACAAAGGGTAATTAAGAAAAGGCAGTGTGAATAATTGCTTGTGTTGTGATGTGTTGATAATGGAGAATGATTTGAAAGGCTTGTTGAATCATTATTGAAGTTGTTGTGAATTATGCAATGTTATGAAAATGGTCATATCCTCTTTATTTATGTGGACATGTCATTTGCATTATTTTAAGACATGGTTGTGACAAGTGTTATGTGCATTAAGAAAGAATGAGAACTTAAAGAGGATGTACCATTTTGAGGATGTATCGCGCGCCGCGATGGATACTATATTTCGAGGAACGAATCGCGCACCGTGATGGTTACTATTATCGAGGATCGTGTCGTACACCGCGACAGATGTATGGACATATATGTCCCCCATGGGTCCCGGACTGAAAGACAGTGGGTGCGTATCAATAAGTCAGACATGCATCACTATACTTGACATTGCATTCCATTGCATTGGACATACTTATCATTAGTGAACTTGATATTGTGTTTTGCTGATCTTGTGAATGCCTTTCTATGGAACTTGTGATTGATGAATACTGAGTTTATTGTTGAAGATATGTAATTTGCAAAGTGTTGTTGTTGAGGATATGTAATTTGTCAAAGTGTTGTTGTTGAGGATATGCAATTTGTCTAAGTGTTGTTGTTGAGTTATGTAATTTGTCAAAGTGTTGTTGTTGAGGATATGTAATTTGTCAAAGTGTTGTTGTTGATGATATGCAATTTGTATAAGTGTTGTTGTTGAGTTATGTAATTTGTCTAAGTGTTGTTGTTGAGTTATGTTCTGTGTAAACTATGAGCTATTAGGTTGGACTGAATTTTATGCGGATTGTAGTTGTGGAGGTTCGACTGGGGTGGTAGGAGTACCCGTATTTTATCTCCTTAGCTTGTGTTTAGAGGTTACTTGCTGAGTACCGTGTTGTTTGGTACTCACTCCTTGCTTCTACAAAAATTTTTGTAGTTTACTAGCCCGGACCTTTGTGATGTATTCTCTTCTTTTTCGAGGCTTCTTGGAGATTTGTGAGGTAGTTGTTTGTCATCTCAGCAAACCTTCTTACTCCTGTTTATGATTTTGTTCTACTCCAGAAACAATGTCATATGAAACTTGAGTTTTTCTTTTAATTCAATTATAATACTTTAGAGACTTGTACACGTGACAATCATATTTGGAGATATTTTTGAGTTTATTATAGAATTTTCGCATTTTATTGTAATAGTTGAGTTTTAGACTGACTTGTCTTGGTGTGATAAGACGAGTGCCATCACATCCATTTTTTGGGTCGTGACATTTTGATACTTGTGCTCCTGTGACTAGAATTTACTCTTTTCTTGTTTTGTTTACTTTATATGGATCTCTAATTCATATGAGACAAAGTCCACTAGTGGTTATGTGTTTATCCTTGGTAGGGGTGCTGTAACATGGAAATCAGCCAACAAGACCATAATTGCTAGATCAACTATGGAATCTTAATTTGTTGCAAAGTTGGATGTTAATAAGGCAGAATGGTTTAGAAATTTCTTAGTGTGTATTCCTATTGGAATAAAACAACACCTTCTGTATCAATACATTGTAATTGCGAAACAGCAATAGATGTAGCAAAAAATAAATCTTTCAATGGGAAAAATAGACATATAAATTTGAGATATAACGTGATAAATCATATGCTAAGAGATGGAATAATTTTCATAGACTATGTGAAGTCAGAAATGAATTTGGCCGATCCTCTGACAAAACCTTTGCAAAAGGAGAGTGATATCTGAAACTTTGAGAGGAATGAAACTTTTGTCAACTGAGAAAATCGACAATGATGGTAATCCAACTTATGTGATTATAGATCCCATGAATTAGGTTCATATGGGTAATGACAAGTCCTTAGCTGATTAAAAGGTGCACTATAAAGTATGTCCCTTTCTATGGTGTGTGGTCATAGTGAAAGAGTACTGCAAAAGAAAGTGAGGTTGATTAAAATGTTAATCCAATTCATATCCTTTATAGGTGGTGTATTGATCTGAAGAATACACTTGATGAATGGACCTATGTGAGTGTGGAGTGGGGCCGCTCCTATGAAATTGTGACAAATTTCTAGAGCATTCATGAATACCAGACACGCGCATGGCCAATTGGCACAAAACCGCGATGAACAACAAAGTATGTGGAGGCCTTATGTAATTGATAAAACACTATACTTACAAAAAAAACAATTGGCTCATAGAAGTTCTCAACTTCACCAACTGTTCTGTAATCTTATTTTATCTAGAGCTGGTTTATAGTCCAAGAGACAGCAAATTCGACGGATTATTCTCATTGAGAAAACCCAGCAAAAATCTAGTATTTATTTTGAGATTTGTGGCGGATTGTTGTCAAAACAATAATAATAATTTATCTCAAAATGGATATGCATTAATGTTGCCTTACTGTTGCATAACGTATAATTGACTGTTACTACCATTTCTTCTGCAATTAATATCCACTTCAATTGGCCATCAATTCCTTTATTATTACCTTGCATTCGTTGCAGCTCCTCTCTATTTTCTGGCTTCCCTCTCTCTCTCTCTCTATATATATATATATATATATAGATATATATAT
>NC_028644.1:47416210-47432399 GCF_001406875.1 Solanum pennellii
CTATATATATATATATATATATATATATATATATATATATATATATATAGGTCATATAGTGGCTGGAAAAAATATAAGTGAATCAAAGATTTCTTCATCTTCTCTTCCTTCTTTTGCTGGGTTTTTTTATTTTGGATACTTTGTTGTTCCTACTCCTAGTTTATACTAGAAGAGCTTGATGAATCCTAGGAGATACACCTTGAGGGTGAAATATCCTTAAGGAAAGTGACTTACACAACTCAAGCTTTCGAGAATATCCTAGTGTTTCCGTGATTACACAACTCAAGCTTTTGATTCTTGGAGATAGGTTTCTAAGGAGCAAGGAGTTAAAGATTTGGTGAGTCCTCATAGCTTCGAGGACAAAATCACTTTTTCATTTATTTCTTTTATTTCATGAGTTAGAGACTATTGTATGGGTTGTGTCCCTTTTAATTCAAGTTGAGTTTAGATGGTTTGAGATAGTGTATAGAAAGACATCCACTTGCTTTTATAGAGATTTTGATTGTATGGATAAAGTTTTAAATTTTTTGTACTTCTCTACTATCTTTCATAATATGCCAAGGGCTTGTATGAGACCGCTTCGGAGTCAAGTACGCCATGTTACATCTTAGGTGTACCCCTGCATCGTGACACCTATGAACATCTCGAACCAACTCATTTCTCTCAACAACATGTGCAACACTACCCATGGATAACCGACTAAGGGAATCCACCACCATATTTGCTTAACTTGGCTGATAGAGAACACTCTTATCATAATCTTTCAATAACTCAAGCCACATTATTTGGCAAAGATTTAGATCTTTTTGGGTAAACACATTCCAAACTCTTGTTGTCGGTGAAATATAAACATGGACACCATACAAATAATGCCTCCAAATAATTAAGGCAAATACAACCACTGCTAATACAAGATCGTGCAAGGATAGTTCTTGTCATGAACTTTAGTTGCCTTGAAGCATATGCTATCACCTTACCATTTTTCATAAGCGAGAATACATCCCAACCTAACTCGAGAAGCATCAAAATAAATAACAAAACCATTCATCCCTTCCGGTAAGGTCAACAACGGAGCGGAAGTAAGTGCATCTTTCAAATCATGGAAACTTTTCTCCAAGTTTTGGACCATATGAACTTTTCCCTCTTTAGAGACAAAGTCGTCAAAGGAGAAGCAACGGAGGAAAACTCCTCAACAATCCTTCTATAGTAACTGGCCAAATCCAAGAAGCTTCTAATGTGTGTCGGTGATAGAGGTCTAGGACAACTCTTAACTGCATCGTCTTAATAGGATCTATCTCAATACTCTTACTTGAAATAATGTATCCTAGAAAAGCCAGGGACCTTAGCCAATAATTACATTTTCTAAACTTAGCAAAAAGTTGTCTTTGCCTTAAGGATTTACAACACAATCCTCAAATGATTAATGTGATCATCCTCGCTCCTCGAGTAAATCAAATTATCATCAATTAACACAATCACGAATATATAAAGGTACTGTCTAAACACCCTATTCATGTGTAGATTTTAAAAAATTAATAGAACCTACTTTTTAATTTCTTTTTAATATTTAATAATCAAACATCTAGAAAAGCTTTTGTCGTAAATTCAATAAAATCATAGATCACATGATAAAGGTAAAACATGCATATAGTGTGTGTTGAGGAGAGGAGGAGGAGGAATTTAGGAAATACGGACTCAAAAGGTCACTCAACTATTGATAATTATCAAATAAAGTCATATTTTTTTGTAACAAATTTACGGTCACTCATGTTTGTTTATATATCTTTTAAATTCACTATATAAATATTTTATCAATAAAATATGACATGTCATTTTATTTTGTTTACACAAACTTTCTTTCTTTTTCAATCCATATTTCAATAAACTATGATTCTACCCTAACCGTAGCCCGAATAAATAAAGACTTGCAATAACTTGTAAATTTTATAAGAGTAGTATTTATTTTTTAAGAACAAAAATAAATAGTAACTCATATTTAAAAGAGAACATATTCATTTACATAAATTCTCCAATAGAATAAATTATTCGAATATACTGTGTTATATGAAATTACCATTCTATATTGCATAAAAAATAAGTATTTAAGAAGCATTACATATGCTAAAATTTATCCAAATATTTAAATATTTACTGCAAACATTGGCACTAAAACTTACATTAAACAAAAATAAGTATGTAAGAGCATTTGTCGAGAGCAAAAATTAGAATTTTCCTCATAATATTTTGAGAAAATAAGTTTAATTTAAGTTATGAGTTAGGGTTAAGTTGAATAATTGATTACGGTAGTGTAGATTGAAAACAAAATTTTGTATGGACTAAATTTGCTCATTCAAATATTTAATATGGTGACCTTTGAAAAGGTAAAAATAAAGTTGAGTGACCTTCTAATTATAAAAAAAGAAAAAAATATGACTTTATGAAATAATTATCAATATTTAAGTGCTTGCTATATCATTGAATACAAATAAATAACCTACTAAGTAAGACAATACACTAGATTCATCACTTCTCTGGTTTCCAAATTCCCTTTTCAAGTCCTCCCACCCCAACCCCAAACCTATATATATCACCCTCCCATTTTAAAACCCTCGTACCTGTCAAAACCCTCTAAAATCACTCTAAATAAATATATCCGTTCAAAATCTCCAAATTCCTTCAAAATTCAAATCGTTACAGATAAAAACAAATACAATATTAAGTATTTTTCTTGATTTCATCTCCGAAGCAACCTCCCCCCGCCCCCCTTTTTTTGTAACTGTTGTTTCTCCCATCATTCCAAAGCACATCCCTTTTAAGAAAATCTTCCCAAAATCAGTCGTTTCATTTTCCTCTGTTCTTGTTGTTTTGGTGAAATATTGATGGGAAAAAATATTTCAGAGAATCTGACTTCACCTAATCATCCAACAATCAAAATCAATGAGATTGAGAAAAAAAAAGCATCACTTTTTTGTCGGTGAAAACTAAAATTGAAGAAGAGGAAAAAAACGAAAAGGATTTGGGTTTGTTTAAGGGGTCACCTGATCAAATTGAATATGCTCAAACAATTATCACTGGTGTTGGTTCAAATTCAATTGGCTATGTTGCTTCTTCAGATAGAAGTGTGTTCTCATATTCTGACGGAGATAATAGCCTCCTTTAAAAGATGAGCCTAGTTCTTTAATTGGGGCCATTTGTTCAAGTGAGCTGTAGAATTTTAAAAAGATAGTTGCGGAAGAAAGTAAGCTTATTGAGTATAAGCCTTTTAAAATAACGGTATGATTCAAAATATTAACGTGTTTTATATTATAGAATTTTACAGTTTTAGCCTATTATTATGACATTAAATTATTACACCATCAATTGTGTAGTGAAATGAAGTGGGCTTGCCACATTAAAGCTTTTCCAAGTTATACAGCTTATACTTTTAGCCTCTTTTATGACATATTGAGCAATAAATTACATAGAAAAATAGCACAAGATAACCACTTTTAAGCTTTTCTCAAACGATACAATTTACTGTGAAATAACATGGGCTAACAACTTTAAAATTCTTTTAAGTGATATAATTTATGATTTTAGCTTATTTTAATGCATCTTAATCATGTAGTAATATAGTCTGGGATAATCATTTTTAACCTCTTTCAAGTAATATGTTTTACAATAACCTATTTTTATGTTATCCTAATCAATCAACTAGGTAGTAAAATAAATACGCTAGGGCTAGTCACTCTTTTAGCTCGTTAATTGAAAAAATGTTCTTCTTATGATAAAAATTTCAAGTTTAAAAATATCCACTCTTCAGCATGGGGCTAACTAGTATTAGGTATATTTTGCAATGCTATACATTACTAAATGAGCTCCCTACTTCCATAAGGTTAGCCGTACAGACTACCTTGTGGATTAAATTGTGTTTTTTGTTGTTGTTATTGTAAAAAATTCACACACACACACACACACAGAGTTCTACTATATTTTCTTGTGTGTATTCTACATTTTAACTCGTTGTTTTTAGGGCACACAGATAAATATATATATATATATATATATATATATATAAACCTCCCATTTCTACTATATTTTCTTGTGTGTATTCTACATTTTAACTCTTTATTTTTAGGGCATTGGCATGCGTAACTTAGGCAACACATGCTTTTTAAATATGGTTGTGCAATCTTTTATGCACACCGTTGTGTTGCTTTAGCTCCTCAAATCGATCGATCATGTATCTCCATGTCTAAGTAAGGATCAACTGAAGATTTTTCCATTTATTTTTTATCCATTTTTATTTCTCGTACCTTAGCTTAGCATCATTTCTTGTTGCAGCTTATGATTACGAATTTTGTGTGGTGTGTATCATCAAAGAGCTTATTGACATTTCTATATTTTATGGGAGATTTTTTGTTTGGCCGAGAAACTTGTTAACCAATTGAGAAGTAAATCCAAACCTAGACATTTATTTTTTTTCCTTCTAAATTTTACTTTAATTTGCTTTATAGAGAAAATTTAACTATCACTATTTACCTTATATATCTTTGTGTTTGTTGACATTGTGAAAATATCAGATTTTTCATCATACATCAATGTGAACAAACAAGAAGATGCGCATGAATTCCTACAGTGTTTTCTCAATAAACTTGAAATTTGTTGTAACTACTTAGAGACAAAAGACAACATTGTGAGGGAGGCCTTTGGTGGTCACCTTGTGAGCAAGGTAAGCATTTGCATATTTGTTCTCTCTATTTTATCTTAGTTTCTTTTCTCCGGTTGTTTTAGTTTTTTGAAATATTTTGTAAGGCTTTTACTTGAACCAGGGGTCTATCAGTAACATCCTCTCTACCTTCTAATGTATGGTTAAGGTTTGTGTATACTCAATCCTCTCCAGATGTCACTTGTAAATAATTTATTTACATTGTTAGTCTATATTTTTTTAATTTTCACCTCCATTGTCGAAATTGTGGTTATTAATCTGTCACACGCGAGCTTCAAGTTGACTTAAGCTTGGAGATTGAGGACGTTCTTAGTGTATCAGACGCAGTGGAATCTTTCACTAAAATCAAGAAAATTAAGTTCTCTTGTGAAAGGTGCAAGACACTAGGCCCATTTGAGAAGCAACTCCTTATGGATCATTCCCCTAATGTTGTTGTGCTACATTTAAAGCGATTCAAATATAATGGTTTAGTTATTCAAAAGGTGGAATGTGAGTATCTTCATTAGACTTTTACAAATATTTTATCTTTTGTTAGATTGATGTTGCTTTAAAATTTTCCTTTTCTCAACAGGTTTAAATTAAATACGATCTCTACACAATTATAGTGCATTCTGGACCTTCAGTCTCTTCAGGACACTATTACAACTTTATTCGTTGTGCTCCAAATGAATGGTACAAATTTGATGACGAGAAGGTACGGAAAATAGTAGAATTTCCTTATTTTGTTAGAAAGTTTGTGTTTTCTTGATAACTAACTTGATATTTTGTTTGGTTGTCATAGGTTAATTATGTTCAAGAAGATCTTGTTTTGGCAGAGCAAGCATACATTTTATTTTATACAAAGAGGGGTACTCCATTGTTTTCAGACTATATCCAAAGCCACATACCCTTCGTTTGTCTGGTTAACCCTACAACTTCCAATGGTCCTAATGAGCCAACTCTAATGCCTGAAGTGAACAATGTAAAGAATAATGATTCCCATGGTAAATTCATCTTCTACAATTACTTATTCCACAATACATATTATTACTTACTAAATATAAAAAACTGTCACTCCCTTTTGGCAATACACAATATTCTACTATTTAAAAATTCTTAAGTTTGGTATATTGTTATTGTTGTTGAGTTCCTATTTGCATATAACAATCTCCCAGAAATAACCTCTCTATTTGTATGAGGTAGAGGTAGGATATGTATACAATCTACAGTGAGTTTGTTGTTGCTGTTGTTAACTTGCACAAATTCAAAGTAAGATATATGTTGAAACAAAATTATCTAAAAGTGATTATCTTCCACTCTGAATACATATCTTCTTTCAACTTTAATGAAATTGTTTTCACATACCAACTTATTGTGTTTTAATAGCATTAGCAAATCAGGTTTATTGTGAAGATTAGTTGCAAGACGTTGAAATAAATCAGGATGAAGAATTGAAGGATGCATTGAATTGTGGCTCGCATGGAACCTCTGTGAACGAAAAGAAGAGGAAACTGAAAGATTGAAGATTTTTTGTGTTGGTAGGTTTACCTCCTCTAATGGGGAGAGTAAGAGAAGAAACAAAATGAGTAATTTGATCTCATAAAATAGTCTTTTTGATAATATACTTAATGTTTTTGTCACACCCCGAGCTACCCCTGAGACGCGGACACGGAACCTAGGACCACAAGTTGATCCCAAGCTAACCCTGCTGGCATGATCATGAGCATACCAAAGATAATAAACTGATGCGGAAGCTAAATCATAATTTATAATGAAAAGATAGGGAATACTCATATGCTAAAACTGATATATATATATATATATATATGAAAACTGATGAGCTTAATACAATGAAGTTACTAATTCAACACTAAGCTGAAACTAACTATGTTTAAAAATAGCCTTTAAACTGGAATAGAAATACTGGGACAAGCCCCAGCTAAATCTAGCAAAAACTGAAACTAAATGACTAAAGACTGAAATGACACTCATGACTGTTGTCCTCGAAGAATGAGGACTCACAACTGAATCTGCTGAACTGGAAATCAAAAATCGATCTATGCGTGATCTGGATGCAGAGGACCTGAACCTACATCACGAGAAGATGTAGCGCACGTATGCGTTAGTACTTGAAAGGTACTGAGCATGTAGGATAGAGTATAGCTGAAACAAAACATAACTGAACAAGCACAAAAGCAAGTATAATAATCTGACATGATAAACTAAATTCTGAGCTAACTGGATGCAATGACCAATTTATAACATGCTGAAACTAAATACTGAATATACTGATAAATGCTCATTGTAGAGAGTCTGACTGATCTGTGGGAGCTACTAATAACCGATAATAAAACCACATGAGCTAAATATGGTGTCCAATGTATACGCCCCATCGAGAGGACCCAATGTACCCTGCCAAAGGTATAAAGGCATACTGGCGTGATCACTAAACTTATTGCCCACAGAGGGGACTTACAACCTACTTGGCTAGTAGTTCTTGCTTCTAATTTTCTATGTTTTGATTTAATGATTTGACTTAGATATATTTTAATTATATTTCTAGTCTTAAATTGACTAAATCTAATGATTTAGGGTCAAAACGACGTAACTTAAGGTTTAAACAAAGTGGGAAGGTCCAAAAGACCTATGGGAAAGTTGTTGTCGGACCAATCGACGGACAGGACTGACGATCCGTCGATTGACTGACACCCTGTCAGTTGGTCCGTCGGTTGGGCTTGTTCGATAGGACTTTACTAAAACAGGATTAACATTTTACTCGGATGTATGATTTTAGTAAGGTCAGTGGATATGGAAAGATAATTCAATTATCTATCTATGGGTAGGTCAAAGGACACCTAATTCATTTTGTGCTAACAGTTATGACTATTTGAAGTTGACCCAACTACATTTCCCCTTAATTGTGTGCTAATTTCCCACCTACTGTCAGACCTACGGGCCGTAGGTCCACCTACGGACCGTGCGGGTCATCCGTGGAACTTTTCTGAGAGTGGGTGAAGGGGGGGTCTCGATCAACGGTCATGGACTATGGACCATAGTCTGACCTACGGACCGTAAGTCCGTCCGTCGACCAACACTTAACCAATTTTTTTGGTTGAGATTTTTGGGAGTTTCTGATCCCATCGACGGTTGTGCAGGATGGACCGTGGGTCAGGCTACGGTCCATCGATGGTCTCGTCTGTTGCACCTGCAGATTTTCTAAAAAAAATATTTTTTCTATTTGTTTTAGATACGGGGTGTTACATTATCTCCCCCTTGGGAACATTCGTCCTCGAATGAAGACTAATCTAGCTAAAATAGAGGGAGAGAGCTGCAAACCCCACTACTAAACACTGAGAACTGAGTTTCTAACTAAATTCAGTTCTGATAACATGCAAATATGCTGAAAATGCAAAAAAAATTGAGGGAACATGATTCTAAGACTGAATTCACGCATGAATGACTAGAAAACTTAAGAGGAACTATTACCTCAAGATGGAGTGGAATTGGAAGGAAAGAGGTGAGGATACTTGGCTTTCATGGATGCTTCTCCTTCCCAAGTAGCTACCTCTACGGACTGACTCCTCCACAAAACCTTGACTGAAGCGACTTCTTTATTTCTTAACCTTCTAACCTGACGATCAAGAATCTCAACTGTTACATACTCATAAGAAAGACTATCTTTCACCGCCACACTCTCTAATGGAACTACAGAGGTTGGATCACCCACACACTTCTTCAAGAGAATGAGTGGAAGACCGGATGGACTGCTGCTAATTCTGCTAGCAACTCTAACTCATATTCCACCTTGCCAACCCTTTTCAAGATCTAGTAAGGGCCTACATATCTAGGACTGAGCTTCCCTTTTTTTCCAAATCTCATCACCCCTTTCATAGGTAAGACTTTCAGAAAAACCCAATCATCAACTTAGAACTCTAGTTCCCTTCTCCTTACATCCGCATAAGATTTCTGACGACTTTGGGCTGTCTTAAGTCTATCTCTAATGAGTTGTACTTTCTCCATAGCATAAAGGACTGAATCTGGACCTATCAAAGCTGCTTCACCTACTTCAAACCAAC
Source organism: Solanum pennellii (assembly GCF_001406875.1). Taxonomy (NCBI): domain Eukaryota; kingdom Viridiplantae; phylum Streptophyta; class Magnoliopsida; order Solanales; family Solanaceae; genus Solanum; species Solanum pennellii. The sequence goes on from NC_028644.1 coordinate 47,424,974, forward strand.
CAACAGGAGATCTACATCTACGCCCATATAAAGCCTCATAAGGGACCATCTGAATGTTGGAATGGTAGTTATTATTGTAGGCAAACTCAATAAGAGGAAGGTGATCATCCCAACTACCCTTGAAATCGATCACACAAGCTCTCAACATATCCTCTAAGGTCTGAATGGTACGCTCTGCCTGCCTATCCGTCTGAGGATGAAATGTTGTACTAAGGTTAACTTGAGTACCAAGACCTTTCTGAAATGACTTCCAGAAATGAGAGGTAAACTGAGGACCTCTATATGAGATGATAGACAAAGAAACCCCATGAAACCTCACAATTTCATTGATGTAAAGCTTGGCATAGTACTCCGCCGAATCTGTAGTCTTGACCGCTAAAAAACCGAGAAGACTTAGTCATCCTATCAACTATCACCCAAATGGAGTCATGCTGTCTGCGAGAACGCGGTAACCCTGTGATGAAATCCATATTGATCACTTCCTATTTCCAAGTAGGAATGTCGATCTCTTGAGTCATACCTCCTGGTTTCCGATGTTCTACCTTGACTTGTTGGCAATTGGGGCACTTACTCACAAAGTTTGCTATATCGCTCTTCATGTCATTCCACCAATAGACTTCCCGCAGATCGCGGTACATCTTAGTGGCACCTGGATGAATAGAATACCTAGAGTTATGGGCTTCTGCAAGAATATGTTGTCTCAACTCGCCCACATCAGGAACACACAATCTACCCTGGTAGCGAAGTACACCATCTCCCCCTCGGGAGAAAACCTCCACTCTCTGATTGTGGACTATATTCTTAAGTTCAAGTAAAAATGGGTCACTGTCTTGCTTTTCCTTAACCTCCACTACAAAAGAAGATTCTGCCCCATTCTGAACTATTACACCACTATATGATATGCTCATAAGGCGAACTCCTAAGCGAGCAAGCCTGTGAACATCCTTCATTAGCTCCTTCCTTTCTTCCTCAACATGGGCTACACTACCAATAAATAATCTACTAAGAGCATCGGATACTACATTCGCCTTACCAGGATGATAATGCACACTCATATCATAATCCTTAAGGAACTCAAGCCATCTCCTCTGGCGAAGATTCAATTCTTTCTAGGTGAACACATGCTCGTATGATCAATGAACACCATACAAGTAGTGTCTCCATATCTTGAATGCAAACACCACTGCTGCAAGCTCGAGGTCATGAGTTGGATAGTTCTTCTCATGCACCTTAAGCTGTCTAGAGGCACACGCTATAACCTTATCTCGTTGCATCAACACACAACAAAGGTCAACTCTAGATTCATCGCAATAGATCACATAACCATCTGAACCCTTTGGTAGAGTTAAGACAGGAGCTATAGTCAATCTAGTTTTAATTCTGCGAAGCTTTTCTCATAATCATCTGACCATTGGAACTTGACTATCTTCTGAGTCAACCTAGTCAATGGTGAGGCTATGGATGAAAATTCTTCCACGAACCTTCTGTAATAACCCACTAGACCTAAGAAACTTCTGATATTTGTAGCAGAGGTAGGTCTGGGCCATTGTTTCACTGCTTCCATCTTCTGTGAATCCACTCGTATCCCTTCACTAGATACAATGTGACCAAGGAAAGCAATGGATTGCAACCAGAACTCACATTTGCTGAACTTAGCAAATAACTGGCGATCCTTGAAAGTCTGTAAAATAATTCTCAAATGACTCGCATGTTCTTCCTCATTCCTAGAGTAAATGAGGATATCATCAATGAAAATGATAACGAACAAGTCCAAGTACTGTTTGAACACTCTGTTCATCAAATCCATGAAAGCTACAGGAGCATTAGTTAGTATAAATGGCATAACTACAAATTCATAATGACCATACCGAGTTCTGAAGGTTGTTTTTGGAATGTCACTATCTCTGACTCTAAGCTAATGATAACCCGATCTGAAGTCTATCTTTGAGAAGTGACTAGCACCCTAAAGTTGGTCAAACAAGTCATCAATCCTGGGGATGGGATACTTATTCTTGATTGTGACCTTATTCATCTGTCTATAGTCAATGCACATTTTGAGAGAACCATCTTTTTTCCTTACGAACAACTGGTGCACCCCATGGTGAAATACTAGGTCTGATGAAGCCCTTATCTAGAAGGTCTTTAAACTGATCTTTCAATTCCTTAAGCTCTGCTGGATCCATTCTGTAAGGAGGAATAGAAATAGGTTTGGTATCTGGAAGGAGATCAATTCCAAAGTCGATTTCCCTTTCGGGAGGGACTCCGGGAAGATCTTCTGGAAATACTTCTGGAAACTCGTAGACTACTGGAACTGACTCAAGAGTTGGGGTTTCAAGGATAGAATCCTTAACCCGAACTAGATGATAGAGATAACCCTTAGATATCATCTTTCTGGCCTTAAGGGAAGAAATAAATCGACCCATAGGCGCTAAGCTACTACCTTTCCATTTTAAGATTGGTTCGTCTAGAAACTGAAAACGAACAATCCTAGTTCTACAATCGACTGAGGCATAACATGAGTGTAACCAATCCATGCCTAGAATGACATCGAAGTCTACCATTTCTAACTCTACTAGATCTGCTGAGCTGACTTTCTTAAAGATGTGACAGGGCAATTTCTGTATACCCGTCTAGCAATAACTGGGTCACCGACTGGAGTAGAGACTGAGAAAGGTTCAGAGAGAGTTTCTGGTCTAACACTGAATTGTACTGCTATACTGAGTTATAAAAGACAAAGTCATTTCTGTTGTCTTTCCACTTAGTGAATTCAACCATATGTGAGTCACATCATTAAGCTGGTAGGATGCCAATTTCACCTATCACTACCAGTTACTTGCATCACACCAATATTTTCTTGACCTCATCAATGAACTTCATGGGTCCTTACCAATTTGTGACCCTAAAACTTAGGCAGATTCATCCTAACAAAATCACAAACTCTGGTTGCCACTAATCTATCATTTCTATTAGTAGGAAATTGAACCTGCTGATTGTACTGGTTGGTCATACTCTGAGCCAAAAGCTGAATTGGCATTCTGAAATCTGCATTAGAACTTCCTTATCTGGTAATAGAGGAACTACATTAGTATTCCATGCCTAAGCTCTACAAGAAGGCATGATCTTAAGTGCACAACGTCAAGTTATAATGGAATTTGATCAAACCTTACGCACGATAAGAGTAACAAGAAAGTGAACTTTTTCCTAAAACACTTCATAGATTCCCTCTCATTAGATGTGGTGAACTTCACACCTATGAAAAGGACTCTACTTAGTGTGGCTATTCAGACATCCTAGGACTCTTGAACCTAGTGCTCTAATACCAAGTTTTGTCATACCCTGAGCTACCCCCGCGACGCGGACACAGAACCTAGGACCACAAGTGATCCCAAGCTAACCCCGCTGGCATGATCATGAGCATACTAAAGATAATAAACTGATGCGGAAGCTAAATTATAATTTATAATAAAAATATAGGGAATACCCATATGCTAAACTGATATATATGAAAACTGATGAGTTTAATACAATGAAGTTACTAACTCAATAATAAGCTGAAACTAACTATGTCTGAAAAATAGCCTCTAAACTGGAATAGAAATACTGGGACAAGCCCCAGCTAAATCTATCAAAAACTGAAACTAAATGACTAAAGACTGAAATAACACTCATGACTGTTGTCCTCGGAGAATGAGGACTCACCACTGAATCTTCTGAACTAGAGATCAAAAATTGATCTATGCGTGATCTGGAAGATGAGAACTCGAACCTACATCACAAGAAGATGTAGCGCACGTATGTGTTATTCTTGAAAGGTACTGAGCATGTAGGATAGAGTAAAGCTTAAATAAAACATAAGTGAACAAGCATAAAAGCAAGTATAATAATCTGACGTGATAAACTGAATTCTGAGCTAACTGGATGCAATGACCAATTTATAACATGTTGAAACTGAATACTGAATATATTGATAAATGGTCAATGCAGAGAGTTTGACTGATATGTGGGAGCTACTAATAATCGATAATAAAGCCACATTAGCTAAATATGGAGTTCGATGTATACGCCCCATCGAGAGGACCCTATATACCCTGCCAAAGGTATAAAAGCATGCTGACGTGATCACTAAACTTATTGCCCACAGAGGGGACTTACAACCTACTTGGCTAGTAGTTCTGGGACTATTTGGGTACGTTGAACCCTAGTCCAACTCGGTATTATGCTATTCCAAATGAATTCTGTAAATTTACTGATTACGTGTGAGTTTCCGTAAATACTGGATATATCAAAACTTAATATGCAAATTGAGAATGCAACATTTAATCTGATGATGATGCATTAAAAACTGAAGCATGTATATTTGCATAACTGAAATATCTTACCTAAACGTGTAGTTCAAGAACTAAAGAAATACAAAGCTAGGGTTCTGAAATTCATGTGATAATCTGAGTAATAACATGATAATATGATTTGGAACATATATTTAACTAAATCATGAAGTTCTATCAAAGTTGTAGAAACCCTAGGTTTAATCATGATAAGAGAATCAAGATTCTAACTGAAAACTGGGACCCAATGGGTGAAAGGAACCCACTAGTGAAATCGCACATACCTGGTGATGAAATTCACGGAAAAATACTCAAGTTTCGGGGCTGGAACTGCTGGAACTTTGCTACATTTTTGAACTAGGGTTCTTGACATTTTTCTCCTTTCTTGCTTCTAATTTTCTAAGTTTTGATTTAATGATTTGACTTAGATATGTTTTAATTATGTTTCTAGGCTTAAACTGACTAAAATTTGATGATTTAGGGTAAAACGACGCAACTTAAGGTTTGAACGAAGTGGGAAAGGTCCGAAATACCCCTGGGAAAGTTGCTGTCCGACCAATCGACGTCCAGGACTGACGGTCCGTCGATTGACCAACGCCCCGTCGGTTGGTCGGTTGGGCCTGTTCGATAGACCTTTACTAAAACGGGCATAACTTTTTACTCGGAGGTCTGATTTTAGAAAGGTCGGTGGCTATTGAAAGATAATTAAATTATCTATATGTGAGTAGGTTATGGGACACCTAATTCATTTTTTGCTAATAGTTATAACCATTTGAATTTGACCCAACTTCATTTCCCCTTAATTTTCTGCTAATTTCCCACCAACGGTAAGACCTATGGGCCGTAGGTCCACCTACGGACCGTGCTGGTCATCCGTGGCTCTTGTCAGAGAGTGGGTGAAGGGGGAGTATCGATCGACGGTCATGGACTACGGACCGTAGTCTGACCTACGGACCATAAGTCTATTCGTCGACCAACACTTAACCAATTTTCCTGGGCTGAAATTTTCGGGAGTTTCTGATCCCATCGACGGTTGTGCAGGACGGACCGTGGGTCAGGATACGGTCCGTCGATGGTCTCGTCTGTTGCACCTGCAGGTTTTCTTAAAAAATAATTTTTTTGTCTGTTTTAGCTACAGGGTGTTACAGTATTTGATATATGAATTAAAAATTTTGATTTTATTGAATCAAAGATAGAAATAATTTCTTGTTATATATTTGATGAATTATTCATGCAACCAAAATATTTTTTTGGACATCTTTCTCTTGGACATATAAAATGAAATAGAAGTTAGTATTGCTATATAGAGTTTTGGCTAGCAACTTTGTTCTATCGAACATGTAATCAAGGTCTGGTCAACGATGCAATTAATAACAAGTATGCTTTATTCCCCCAAATCCCAAATAATTGGGGGCCTCAAATTTTTACTATGAATAAAATTATGGTCAAAATATAAATTAATAGTTTAAAAAGTATTGAACATAGTGAATTGCAAATTATTTTTTGCTAGCTTCTTTAAAGTTTCAAACACTACAACAAGCATAATAAAGGAAGGATCAAGTTATCAATATCTTAGACTAACACTTTATGGTACAACAAGCATAATAAAGGAAGGATCAAGTTATCAATATCTTGGACTAACACTTTATGGTTCTAACTCTTATATTTATTAAAATTTATCAATGTATTACTTATAGAACTATGTTAACAACTTATATAATGATTGTATTAGTGAAAGGGTATTTTTAACCTTGAATTGATAAAATTTTCCCTAAAATTGATAATTGAAAAGGAACATCAAAGAAGTCATTTATATTTAAAAACATTAAGTTGTAATTTGCTTCTAAAATGTTTAAGAAAAATTTATGTTTTAATTAAGACATATAATGTTTGTTTAGATTTTGTTTTAGGCCTCGACTATGTTGAGTTGTCCCATTTTGTAATTAGAACGGTACTCAACTTCAGCCTAGTTTGATGGTTGAAATATTCATTTTGAAATGGATAAAAAAGGAAAATATTATATGTAAGTTAAAATGGATAAAATAATAATTTACTGACAAATGATTTTCTGTCATAGAGGTTTTCTATCGCGTTTAACATACCTTTAATAGATTAGTGTTTAAGCATGCATAAAATAGATAGACTTAAAATTTAATGTTCTACCTTTAATTATATAGAGGTTGGTTAGAACGAAAATGCATTATCATGCTATTGAGAAATATAAACCTATAAATTAAACAAGTTATTTAATTATACAAGAATAATCTACAAACAAAGGTGGACCCACACATGCATATTGGGTGCACTTGCACCTGTTAACTTTGAATAATTCATGTATATATATAACTAGTTTCACGGTTCGTGCGTTGCACATGTGTATGATATCATATCATATACTATGTTGTAAAATAGAATTAATATTACTAAATTAATGTTTTTAATAAATAATTATAACTGAAAGAATATTGAACAAGTGCATTTAAATCATTAATACAAATTTTCATAGAGTTTATTGTTTTTTGAGACAAAAATGACTACATATCATTGAAACAATTCAAAATGCATTCAAAAAATTTAAATTTGGAGAGAAAGTGATTTTTATTAAGACATGGTGTTGTTTATTTTACTCAATTATGTAAACAAGATTAACCAACAAAATAGAAAAATAATATCAAGATAAAAATATGTTTAGCAATAACTTTTCTTCTTGAGGTCATGACGGTAAATCATGGACACCATTTAGTACAATTATTCTCTTAGATATTAATAGTTAATATTTAATATGTACATGACACTAAGAACGATTGTCATAGATATTTTATGTTATCTTCAGACGTGATATATCTTTTAGAAAATATTATTATTCCATTAATATTTGAGTAAGACCATGATATAGAGAAAAATATTAATGTCAATCATTAGTTCTATAGAAAACAATCCTTTTTGTTGTTGCATACATATCATCTACATGTTGTGTTTATCATAGTATCTAGTATCTTATAGATGTTATATAGTGATATAAAACATTAAATTTTTTTCAATTTGTCACGACCCAAAACCGGGGCCGCGACTGGCACCCACAATTTCCCTCCTATGTGAGC